>NC_080176.1:32159168-32451668 GCF_950295315.1 Erinaceus europaeus
TTTTCTGGCTCCAGATAAACATTTGTAGCATTTGTTCTATTCTTCTAAAAAATGTGCTTGGGATCTTGATGGGGATAACATTAACTTTGTAGATGGCTCTGGATAGTATATTAATTTTGATGTTAATTCTTCCAACCCATGAACATGGAATATCTTTCCACTTCTTTGTGTCTTTTTCAATTTCTTTGAGTAGTGACTCATAATTTTCAGTATACAAGTCTTTCACTTCTTTGGTTAGATTTACTTCTAGATATTTTATTGTTTTTGTTGCTATAGTAAAAGGAATTGATTTCTGGATTTCAATTTCTTCTAGCTTAGTGTTTTCATAGAGGAATGCCACTGACTTTTGAATGTTAATTTTGTGGCCTGACACCTTATTCCCTGATGATTTCCAAAAGCTTCTTGCTGGATTCCGTAGTTTTTTCGTGTATACTATCATGTCATCTGAAAATAGGGAGCGTTTGACTTCTTCTCTTCCACTCTGTATCCCTTTAATTCCTTGCTCCTGTCTGATTGCTATGTCAAGAACTTCCAACACTATGTTGAATAGTAATGGTGATAGTGGGCATCCCTGTCTAGTACCTGATCTGAGTGGAAGTGTAGGTGACTGTTTTTCTCTTGCAGCCTTCAGGATCCTTTCTTTATCCTTATTTCTTTCTATTCTAAATATGATATGTCTTGGTGTCTTTAAGTCTGGGTTAATTCTGTTTGGGACCCTCTGGGCTTCTTGAATCTTTATGTCTTTGATGATGTCTAGACTAGAGGTTTTCAGCTATTATGGCCTGAAGAATGTTCTTCCTCTCCCTCTCTTTCTTCCTCTGGTAAGCCAATAATGCTTATATTGTTTCTTTTGAAGTCATCCCATAGGTCTCTGTTATTTTCAGCATCTCAATCTCTTTTTGAGATCTCTTACTTCTTTTTTAGTTGTCTCTAATTCGTCCTCGATCTTGCTAATTCTGTCTTCAGCCTCATTGACTCTATTCTCTCTGCCCTCTTCTATTTTCTGGAGTTCATCTATTTTGTTTCCCTGTTCTGATACTGTTTTAGTTTGTTCACCTAGTTGTGTTCTTAGATCAGGTATTTCAGCTTTCAGCTCTCTAATAACCTTGAGATAGTGTTTTCTTCCAGAGTCTCATTTGTTTTTCCTGTATTTCTGATTACAATTCTTTACTGACTCCTGTGATTATTTCCTTAGCTAATGTTTGGATGTTGACCTCGTTATTTTGTGCTTCACCCTTTGGGGGGCTTTTAGCTGGACTATTGTCCTGGTTAGTTTCTCCAATATTTCTTCTTGTTGGTTTACCCATTTTATATATTATGTTAAGTTCTCTCTATTAGTACTTTTCAAATTACTGATCACTATTTCCTGGATTGACTTGTGTCAATCCAGTAAGGTAATTAAACGGTTCACAGTGGTGGAAGTTAACAGTTGTTTCAATAGTATTTTAATCCCTGAGTTGGAGCTCAGTGATTTAAAAGCCTCTTTTTTTCTTCTCTGTAGGCTATGGGAGCTTCAGGGCTTCTAACTTAATCACTGACTCCTAACCAAGAGATAAGGCAGGATGTGGCAGAGATAGTGCGGTGGTTATGCAAAGAGACTTTCACAGCCCCACAGCTATGCCACCGAGGTATAGGTCTCCTGAATTTGGTGGTTAGATCTCTGTCCCTCGGTGTCCCTCTCTGCCGCTGCTCCAGATTCTGAGGGCAGTAGCAATGGAGACTCAGAGTTGCACTTGGTGAGTCTCTGGGGAGTCCTCTCCTTCCTTCAGCTGTCCCCTTGTTGGTGGAACTGACTGGAGGTGGTGTCTCAACTGATAGACTGTAGGATTGTTACCAGCCACTTAGTCTCTCCCTAGGCTCCTCTCTGTCACCCGCCACGTGTTTGCATTCACCGGTTATTTGGTGGGTTCCTGTAGTCGTTCTAGTCCTGTCTTGTTTCAGTCCCAGGTGGTCTCCTTTGGTATTCCTAGTTGATCCGGGAGAGGAGAGAAACTGATCTCTTATTCCTCTATATTCTACATATAAGTAAAACTATAAGCACTGAGCACCATCACCTCCCATTTCATCCATTTTATGGTTCAGTTTACATTTCTCTGATGATGAGTGAGGTAGAGTATTTTCTCATATTTCCGTGGACCATGTATATGGAGTAATAGCAGGAAAGGGAAATTCTACTGGAGCAGTTTATTCATATAGTCTTTTCACTTACAGAAGTTTTTCTTGAGTGCCTACTACACACTACCTAGCAAGCATTCACCACCTGACAATACTCTCTGAGCCCTTTTGCCATCTGGACTTTCCTTTTTCAACCCACTCAACAAATTGTGGTTTATAGACCTATATCCTTAATAGACCCTCTGATAGGGTGTGAAGAAACCTACAACAGAGAGATTCTTAACTTCTCCCATAAAAATGCCAGCATTAAAAAATGGGATAGAGGACATGGGTGGTAGTGCACCTGGTAGAGAGCACATGTTGCATGTTGTAATGTTCAAGGACTCAGGTTCAAGCCTCTGGTCCCCATTTGAGGGGGAGGGGCGAAGCAGATCTGCAGGTGCTTCTATCTCTCTACATGTTCCCAATTTCTCTCTGTCTTTATCCAAAATAAATATTTTTAAATGGGATAGAGTTAGATACCAAAGGTTCTGAAACAGATACTGGTATTTAATTTGAATAGCATTTTAAAATCACTGGCTAGTATTGAGGTAGGAAAATCAGAAGGCTTTTGACAGGGAAATCTCCCTATATAAGAAATACATTCTGTAGTTCCTGCAGAATGTATTTGTATTTTGTAAATACAAAGAAGAAAAGAAACCATAAGAATAAACTGTAGGATCCTGTTTCTCTAATCTTAGGATGTGGGTGATCTTTCAAAGCATCAAAGTCAGGGAAGAAATCACATAAAAATATCAATATGGCTAACTTCACAATTTAAAAGAATGTTCACACAAAGAAAAATATTATAAACAATATTGATGGAGGTCTTCCAGGGCAATTTGCTGCTGTAAGTTCACAGTTGAATGATGCTCTTTGCTGGAAACTCAGCAGTGATGGATAAAACACAAATGGGAAAACTAAAAGACAGATGGGGACTTCAGTGCAGGAAAAATCATCCTCATGGATTGGGCACAGCAAAGATATAAATTAAGGCCTTCGACTTCATGGTCCTGGAGTCTAAAATCAGCTAGAAGTGGAATATCTATGTTGAATTGCTGCTCTGTTTGAAGATAGCCACTCAAGGCAGACTTCTTGTCTATGTTCATGGAAGGAGGTTGAAAACAAAATGTCATAAAATTCTGCTAAAAGGAAATGCTTTTCTGATCATATATACAGGAAGCAGGTATCTAGATTTATAAGGGACTCATGCAACTCAATAATAAACAGATTAAACAACCCAATATAACATGGGTAAAGGGTTTGGGTGGATATTTCTCCCAAGATGAAGGTCAAGTGGCCAATAGGAATATGCTCAGTATCTTTGTTCACAAGAGACTTGCAGATTCAGAACAGTTAGGGGACCACATAGGGAGAGAATCCTGGAGGGGGCTGGCATGACAATAGCAGCCCCTCCCCCGGCACCCTGCAGGAAGCCTGAAAGAGGGGCCAGACTCCAAGAAGTCTATATCCTGCACCTGTCTCTCCCCTTCCACCTAAGGCCAAACAATGCAGATGAATACAGATGTGGACCTGGAGACAATGGCTGGAGTTAATCCCCTCAAGGCCCACCTCAGCATCCCCGGAGCCCATTTTAAAAGTAGGACTGCCAGGAATGGGGGCCCCACATCAGATCATATCAATTGGGTTTACAGTCAACAATATTCATACAGCTTTCCCATATTAGGGAGCTACTCTCTTCCCTGATCCAGCTTTCTGGTCCTTTTTCCAGCCATGACATCATCTACCCAGACAATAATTAGGATCCACCTGCATATTAGATGTCAGGCTCAAAAACAAGCAAAGAAAAACACTAGTATAGTCATGAGCCCTTTGGAATATAACTAAAATAGGGCTACTATCTACAAAATGAAGACCCCCCCAAATCTTCATCTGCAATATTCTTGTCTTTAGGTTCATGATTAATCAACAACTTGTTTGGCTTTATATATTAACTATTCTTTCAGCCACCAGGTTCCAGGTGCTACTATTATGCAGATGATCCCATCAATATGTCCTGGAGCCCTGCTTCTCCAGAGCCCCACCCCACTAGGGAAAGAGAGAGACAGGCTGGGAGCATGGATTGACCTATTAAAGCAGGGAAGCAATTACAGAAGCAAGACCTTCCACCTTCTGCACCCCATAATGATCTTGGGTCCACACTCCCACAGGGAAGCTATCAGGGGAGAGGATAGGATGCGGCGTTCTGGTGGTGGGAATTGTGTCGAGTTGTACCTCTCTTATCCTATGGTTTTTGTCAGTGTTTCCTTTTTATAAATAAAAATTATTTTTAAAAAGTCAAACCCAGTATGACTATATGGGCAAGTATTCCATCCCAAGACATTCACCTCCCCACTCCACTTCAGTGTATACATTCATAAAAACTTGCAAGCTGAAATAATCACAGTAGGTGCTAGGGACTGAATTATATCCCTCCCTCCAATTCATATGTTAGAGCTCCAGTTGCCAAACTGTTAGTAACTGATTGGGAGGGGGCATCTTTGGGAGGTAATCAGGGGTAGGTGAAGTCATGAGTGTGGAGGCTCCTGATGAGATTAGTGACATTGTAATGAGAGGCACCTGCTTACTCTCTCCCGGAGATGTGAACAGACACTTGTAAGCTCAGAACGGATTCTCACTGACCAGTGTATTTATGCTTCCAGATTATAGCAATGTGGCTTCTTGCAGCCTGAATGAGTCAAGACAAATTTTGGTGTACTAAGAAGTGGGCACTTCACTACTTTCTGACCTCTTTTCACTATTCACTTGCAAAATAAACTTCTTGGGGCCAGCAGAGAGCTCACCTGCTAGGGTCCACAAATTACCATGCTCAAAGACCTGGGTTTGAGAGTCCTAGATGACTCAGGCCACCACATACTGCAGGCCAAGTGGTGGTGGTGGGGGTGGTAAGGGAGGAAGCTTCACAAGCAGTGGAACAGTGTTGTGGTATTTCTCTTTATTTCTGTGTGTCCCTAAGAAGTGGGTTGCTGCACTGATACTGTGGTTTATTTATTTTTGCCATCAGGATTATTGCTAGAGTTCAGTGCTTACATGACTCCACTGCTTTCAGTAGCCATCTTTTTCTTTTCTTTTCTTTTTTAAATTTTTTTTAAAAAAAAATTACTTATTTATTCCCTTTTGTTGCCCTTGTTGTTTTATTGTTGTAGTTATTGTTGTTGTTGTTATTGATGTCATCATTGTTGGATAGGACAGAGAGAAATGGAGAGAGGAGGGGAAGACAGAGGGGGAGAGAAAGACACTTGCAGACCTGCTTCACCACTTATGAAGCAACTGCCCTGAAAGTAGGGAGCCGGGGCTCAAACTAGGATCCTTGCACCAGTCTTTGGCACTTTGCACCACCTGCACTTAACCTGCTGCACTACCACCCGACTCCCATTTTTTTCTTTTCTAAGTAGAGGGATAGAACTACAGAGTGAGAAAGGGACACACAGAAATTAGGGACAGAGGGTAATCTTGGGGATGTCTCATAACAAAAACAGAGGAGAGGGTAGTCTTCTCTGAAAGTCACCCAGAGCTGAGTTGAACTATGGTCTAGTGCTTCCTGGAAAGTAGAACTTGATAATCATGCAACTGAATAATTAGGGAGCCTGGCAGTGGTATGCTCCATTGAGTGTACATATTACCATGCTCAAGGTCTCAGGTCTGAGCCCCCCCTTCTCACCTGCAGGGGGAACGTTCACAGTTGGTGAAGCAGGGCTTCAGGTGTCTAAGTTTCTCATTTCCTCTCTAGCTCCCCTTCTCTCAATTTCTCTCTCTTCTATCCAATAAAATAGGGGGGAAAAGAGAGGTGGCCAGGAGCAGAGGATTTATAGTGCTGGCATTGAACCCAAGGGATAACCATTGTGACAATTAAAGAAAAGAAAAGGAAGGAAAAGAAAAAGAAAAGAGAAACTGCATGTTTAGCTTTAAGAGATCACTAAGCAAAGAGTTGAAGGAGCAACCTGGAGCTACAAAAGGAAAGAGAAATTAAAGGAGAAATTACTAAGCAGAAAGGAGCCAGAACATAAACATTTGGTAAATTCTCATAATAAACAAAAACTACTTCACTTGCTGTGAAGGGCATTGTTGATGAACAACCATGTGATAAATGTTGGGGCTGGGAGGTGCTGAACTCAATAGAGCACACACATTACCATGTACAAGGACCTGGGTTTCAAGTCCCTGCTCCCCCTCCCCAGTTGTGTGTGTGTTTGTTTGTTGAGAACTTTATAAGTTACAGATGTCTGTCTGTCTCTTTCTCTCTCTTCCTTCCCTTCCTTCTCAATTTCTCTGTCTCCATTAAATTGAAAAAAAAAAAGAAGGTGGTGGTGGAAGTAGTGCAGCCAGTTAAGCACACATAGTACTATGGCAAGGACCCAGGTTCGAGCACCACACCTCACTCCCCATCTACAGCATGGACACTTCTCAAGTGGTGAAGCAGGTCTGCTAACATTTGTCTTTCTCCCTCTCCATCTCCCCTTCCTCTCAGTTTCCCTCTATCCTTCAAATAAAAGGGGTGGGCGTCAAGGACAAAAATGGCACTGAGCCCCAGCATTAACCCTGGTGGCAAAAGTAAATGAACAAATAAAGAATAAAAGAGAGACTGTAGGAACAACTTGGGCTCAATCTGCTCTTTCAGAAGAAGCCAGTGATAGAAGGAGGATCCTACTAAGAAAGACTTGTCAGTTTGAACTAAGAGTCTGAGAAAGTGAGAGGGAGTGAAGGAGAGCTGTCAGACTCCTTGGGTTCAATAGGGCTGGACTGCAGATATTCAACCATGGACATGCTCTGTTACTCTTGAACAAGACAAATGGCCCAAAAGCAGCTCAGCAATCCTCTGTATTCACTGCTGCTGGTGGCTATTTTTTTTTCTTACTACTTTATGTCAGGGGTGGGGTGGGGGACAGCTCATCCAGTAAAATACACAAGTTACCATACACTAGGACTAAACTAGTCAATATATAAAAGAGATATCATGATAAATTAATATATAGAATACTATTGATGAAAAACATTATATTTTCACTCCATACTTTAAGCCAAATAAAGTCCAAATGGATTAAAAACTTTAATTTTAAAGGCAAAGTTTAAAATTTTTTGGAATGGCTGAGGGGAGAGCTCTGTCAATTAGAGCACCTACTCACATGCCAGAGGCGCCAATGGGCACAGGTTCATCCCTCAGAACCATCTCATACCAAAGCTGTGAAGTCCTCTGGTACTCTCTTCTTTCCTTCTCGCTCGTTCTCTCCTTGTCTCTTAAAATACATAAGACATTAGAAGAAATCAAAATAATATCTGTATACTTTCTTGAAACATTTGTTTAAAAGAAAGCACAGAGGCCAGGTGGTGGCACACTTAGGTAGAGTCTGTAAGTTGCCATATACAAGGACTCAGGCTCAGAACAAGGGAGAAGCTTCACAAGTGGTAGAACTATGTTTCAAATGTCTCTATACCTCTACCCCTTGTCTCTTCCCCTTGTGTCTGTCACTCACCCTCTATCAAGAAAGAAAAATTAATACAATATTGGGGTGAATTTGATTGTATCTGGGAAAACAGAGGATTTTTATACTCTACCACCCGGGACAGAAATTCTCACATAAGATTAAAGGGGAGAGATATTTATGAATACCCTTTGCAAAAAAAAAAAAATGGTAACGGTAAGCAAAAAAATGTATAATCAATTACAGAAATAAACACTGTGCCATATCAGCATAGTACTGCTGCTAAATGAATGAACTATATATATATGTGGTTCCATGTATCAACATTAGAGAATGTTGGGAGCTGAGGAGAGGATGACAGCTCGTTTCAAGAGAGCACACTTTACCATATATGAGGACTCAGATTTGAGTCCTCAGCCAACATAAAGGGAGACACCACACCATGCCTGGCACCAGGGAGCACTTCATGAATGGTAGAGTGTTGCTATTATGTCTCCTTTTTCCTTTCTCTTTTCATTTCTGTCTCTATTTGAGGCCAAAAGTGGAAAAAAAAAAATGCACCCATGATAGTGGAATCATCCAAGTATTGAGGCTTCAGTGGGCAAACATGAATTAGTGAATGAATGAATGAATGAAAAAGAAATGTTGGAAAACTTTTAAATGAAATGACAAAGTATAGAACATATACTAAATACACATTTGGTGTGTATGGTGAAATTATAACACAGAAAACAGCATCATTGAAAATCTCTGGATATCTAAATTTGGTAAACGTGTGAAGCAAAATGACCAAATTCATTAAATTCATGAACTAAATATAAAAGTTGGGCAGAGATTGGCACTGCAGACAGGGCACAGAGATGCTGTTTACTTTAAGATTCTCTCTCTAAAGCCAATCTGAACTATATTGAATGCTAAGATTTCATCAAGCAAAGCAATTGGTGTTAATTCTACATTTTTGCCGTCTGTCATAATGAAAGTCTTAAAAAAAAATCTACACTCTGGTATTAATAGTGTACAAATTCTGATGGATTAATCGCAAAGTGTGCCAACAATGATTGAGGCTCTTGTTATATAAACTACTCTTATTAAGGAATAAAATGAGATAAGCACTCAAAAGAAAGGTTGACTAACAGCTTTAACAGGTAATTTGCAAGAAGAGAAATGGCTTGTGAACTTACAAAAGTCAAGTTGAATATCACTGCAAAAAGGAAGATAAAAGCATCAGTGAAGTGCGGTTTTTTAACCTAGCAAATTCCACAAACTTACCTTTGGGAAATTATTAGGAATACACATAAAGGTTTGTTTTCAGGGCCCAGGTGATGGCTTACCCAGAAGAGCACATACTTTATCATGAACACTAAAGTGGGTTTAAGTCCCTAGGTATACAGGAGTACTACACAACGTACCACACTTCAGTATCTCTCATTCTTTTTGTCTCTATCCTCCTCTGGTTCTGTCTGATATTGAAAAATAATAACTCAGGTATAAAAATTCCTGCCAAGACAAACAAAACACACACACCAAAAACAAACAAAAACCAATCAAATAGCAACAACAACAAAAAACACCAAATGAATATCAACAAAGCAAACAAGAATTTATTTTCAGTGACCTTGGAGATGGTGATAACTATGAGGTCCTGAGTTCAATTCCTAGTACCACATTTGTCCTAACATGAGGGTCATGTTAGGATATGACAGACATCAGCCTGAGGAGTGGACTTAGGCAAACCCACAAGGGATTGCAGGTGAATAGGAATTTAGTTCAGCGACTATCTGCTGGAAGTCACTCTTGGTTCCTGTTCTTGGTTTCTTACAGTCCTTGCTTTCTCTCCTCTTCGGGACCTGCCATGCTGCTTTCCCTAGGACTTGAACACATGTAGCTAAGCTCTGGTAATTAGCTTATGGACTCATGGTTCCTTTGCCTATTTTGCCGTACCTAAATAACCTCTGATGTAACAAACTTTACGTTTGTTTAAATTTCGTAACAAAGCCATGTGGAAGTTGTTTTTTTTTTTCCCCTTTCTATTCCAAAGTGATGCTTTGATTTTTTTTCTCACTCAAAAATTTTTAAAAAATCAATATTTTCAGGGCCAGTTAGTTGAGTGAACACATTAACCATGCAGAAGGATCTGGGTTTAAACCCTTGGTCCCCACCTGCAGTGCACATGTGGTTGAAATAATGCTTCTCTATCTCTCCCTCTTCTTCCTCTCTCAATTTCTCTCTTCTATCAATTTTTTTTTAAAGGTCACTATGAGCAGTGAATTTGTTATGCAAGCAAAACTCTGATGCCAAAAGAAAAAAAAACTCTATTTTCAAGGATATTATTCATGGGTAACTATAGTCATAAAAATGTATATGATAATATATTGTGTGTATCTGTCCAAACCAATAGTCTAAAAAACATTCTTGATTTGGGTTATCCTCTCACTCTCCACTACCAAATACTCTGTTCTGCTTTACTACATTTGATGTCACAAATGTAGTATTTTAGCATCTGTGAAATTGAGATGTGTCTTTCAGTCACAGTAGACCAGAAGGTACATGCCCTCTATTATAGTCTGAACATGTTCATCAAAACTTGCAAAAACAGATGTCACTTCTGGTAAAGCTCTCATGTGCTATATACATTTTCCTGGTGCAAGCAGCCTCAGAAGTCCACATACATTTCAAAAGTATCTTTATTCAAATTAGAGTAGAGTATGTTCATTTAAATGGGTTAAACAGAAACAATGTCAAAATGACACATTTATAAGGAAGGTAACTTCCTCAAGGAAGGCAGAAGAAATCTAGATGAAACCAAAGAGACTATTTTGAAACAAGCCAGAAATGACTTAATTTAAACAAAATAAGAGTTAGAGTAAATTTATACAAAACTGAAGAGATTGTGTCAATTTCAGAATATATCACTCTTCTCAAAGGCAACTTCTTGCAAGGAACTAGAGAAAGTTTCAGCTGAAACTACCATGTCTACATGAAACCAGGCTCAAAAATCACTTGCTATCAACACAGTGTAGCAATCCCTACTACTACTCAATGTGTGTTTATATCACATCAAGGCCAAGTTCAAACACTTTTCTCAAAAGTAATCTCCCAGGATGAGTTAGTTGTTTTGTAGTTGAAACTTAAGCAATAGGAGGGTGAAATTGAACTTGAAATAATTCACTAATTTTTAAAACTCTTAAACTTCCTAAGTCTTTACAGGGTCCGAACAAGATAGAACTGGTCGTTCCTTGGTGATAAAGTGGCCAGTAGGTTCAGTGGCTTTGTTTTGTCCACCCATGAACACCAGACTTGAGTTCCTTTGAATGAAAAGAATAATCAGCAGCATCCTGGGGGAAGCATTTTCAAGACACTTGAAGGAAGATTTACAGAGGCATTGAAGGAATGCACAGACAATAACAGTGGTAAAAAGTTAGTATCCTCATTTGTGTAAAAGGCTTATGAAAATCTGTAAGAAAAACCGTAAATCTCCAAGGGATGAATGGGCCCAAACAGAGCTCACAAAGGAGGAAACAATCAGCCAGGAAACATTTGAAACATATATAATCTCCAAGGAAATCAGAGCAATGCAGAGTAAGACGAGGTTTTAATTTTGTCTATAAAATTACTAAAGATTACAGTGATAAATTATCCATTGCTGCTTGGGTTGCAGTAAAACAGTAACAAGCATGTCCTTCTCCTGGGAAGGCTCACTGAAGCAATCTTTCTGGAGAGCCAGTATAGAAAAGAAGCCTGAAAAATCCATGCCTTGCTCATATATGCAAAGCAAGATAAAAAAAAAAAGCACTCAGGGAGATGAAATGGAAAAGCAAACAAGTTTGTTATTTATTGGAGGAGGAGAAATTCGAAGGGAGGAAAAGGGGCCAGAAATTGCTGTGGCATAAAAGAAGAGATACTTGTTTGAATGTTTTCTGTAAGTCTGAATCGTAAAAAACATAGTAGTATTTTACATACCCCCCAGTCAATGAATTAAAATCAACAAGGTTATGCGGAAACCCCCAAAATAAAATGCAGATACCTGCTAATGGACCTAATTGTGTTACAAGTGATTAACATTCACTGAAGCTATTGGGGGGAGGGACTGGGGGGGTGAATTAACCTTTGTGACTTTAGGGAATTGGGTTTGACTTGATTCCATAAAATGCAAAAACAAGCTAATAAACATAACAGTACACAAATACAGCACAGAATATCAAATGTGTATCTGGAAGGACACTTAGCAGCTTCTTTTTTGCAGTATGCCAGAGTGGATACTTTGTAGATAACATCTGCAAGGGTTTCCCTTTGTCAGAGAAAGAGGTTATAACTAAGGAAGTGGGAGATGTTAGAATCATCTAAGCAATTTGCTAAGCAATTGGAGCTCATATCAATATGAACTCAGTTTTCAGAGAGGAAAAAATGGGGGGCTTGAACCTGCATGTGGCAAGCAGCACAACATTGCCCAGCCTCCTCTTTCTTCTTTTATAACTTTCTGTCTTGCCACTTTGATTAGTTTGTTCTCTGCAGATTTTTAGAAAGAGGCAGAAAGAGAAGGGGAGACAGAGGTGAGATACTATGGCATTTCTCATGAAGCATCCTCTTTGCAGATCCTCCCAGCTGATGTCAGGGGCTTGAATCTGAGTCAGTACAAGTGACAAATTGTGTGCTCCAGTGGGTGATTCATCTTCTAGCTTTTATAGATCCACTTTTTTTTTTGTAACCAGGAAATTACTGAAGCTCAGTGCCTACACAATGAAGCCACTACTCCTGGTGGCCATTAAAAATGATAGAGATGAAAGCAAGATCTGAATGAGTTTGGAGTAGGGCACCAAAGTAAAAATCTCTGGGTGGAGGGTGAGAATAGATATTCAGCTTCACTGGGTGGGGGATAGGGGGATTGGGACACAGTCCTTTGTTGGTGGGAATGGTGTTGATGTATACTATTAACTTGTAGTCTCATAAATTTCTAAAAATTAAAAAAAATGATAGAAATAGGACAAGAGAGGGGTAGAGGAGAAAGAGAGGGAGGGAGAGAGAGAGACATCTGCAACCTATTCTGTTGCTTGTGATGCTTGCAGATAGAGAATGGGGGACTCTAACCTGGGTCCTTACATATGGTAACATATGCTTTACTGGTTCCACCATCCCCTGGCCCCAAAGATCTGCTTTTGAAAACTCGTTTGTATTTGCTTTGAAACCTCCTTTACATGTGAAATATAGAGTGGATCCGAGAGA
This sequence comes from Erinaceus europaeus, assembly GCF_950295315.1. NCBI lineage: Eukaryota > Metazoa > Chordata > Mammalia > Eulipotyphla > Erinaceidae > Erinaceus > Erinaceus europaeus. The sequence continues at coordinate 32,171,984 of NC_080176.1, forward strand.
CTTAGAAGAGAAAAAGGAATCCATTTACAAATTATCTCTCTCTCTTTCTCTCTCTCTCTCTCTCTCTCTCTCTCTCTCTCTCTCTCTCTCTCTCTCTCTCACACACACACACACACACACACACACACACACACACACACACACTTTACAGAATGAGAGAGGAGTGAAGAGGCACCAATAGGGATCTCTCTCTCTCTCGAATCTTCACTGTCTACATAGAACCTGGCTTGAAGCCAGTAAATGAATAGGAGTGAGTGAGGGAGTGAATGAATTAATGACTGCATGGTTCAGCCCAAGAAGAAGGGATAATGATTTTACTTAGAGAGGTGCCTGTGAGAAGGGGGGTCCCTAGTCTCATGAATGGTGCCCTCCTATTTGGCAGATGACCATGGAGAAAAAGGACAAGACAAACTCCAGGGTAGCAGTGGGAGTTTCTGGAATCAGCTCTGGGGGGTGCAGCAGGGGTGCCCAGTGAGCAGAGTGAGTAGCAGTGTGACTACCTGGGACCTGCCTTTCCTTATGGGGGTATTTGTTTGGCTAGAGTCCCCACCCCACTAGGGAAAGATAGAGCCAGACTGGGGTTATGGAACAGTCTGCCAATGATCATGTTCAGCAAAGAGGCAGTTACAGAAGTCAGACCTCCTACCTTCTATACTCCATAAAGAACTTTGATCCACACTCCCAGAGGAGGAAAAATGCTAGGGAAAGATCACCAGAGGGCTCTGAACTCCAATTCCATCAGTATATGGAGAGTGAAGAGGAAAAAAGAACATTTGGAAGTAGTAGCAGATGTAGGTGTGACTCAGAAAGGGAGAGAAGCCAGGCCCATAGAAAAAATGGGCAAATATATATAAATATAGACAGATGGTCATTAAAATAATAGTCAAACCACATCTGTGACCTTGGGAGAACTGCTACAATTTCCAATGGAGGGAATGGAGACACAGAACTCTTGGTGATGGGACTGGTGTGGAATTATACTCTTGTTATGTTTTAATTTTGTAAATCAATACTAAATCACTAATAAAACTATTTATTGCCACCAAGATAATTGCTGGGACTTGGTGCCAGTACCATAAAACATTATCTTTTTCTCTTTTCTTTTTTCTTTCTTTTTTAAAAAATTTAATTTCTTTATTGGGGAATTAATGTTTTACATTTGCCAGTAAATACAATAGTTTGTACATGCATAACATTTCCTAGTTTCCCATATAACTATACAAAACCCACTAGGTACTCTGTCATCCTTCTCCCCACCCACCTACCCCCAGAGTCTTTTACTTTGGTGCAATATGCCAATTCCAGTTCAGGTTCTACTTGTGTTTGCTCTTCTGATCTAGTTTTTCAACTTCTTCCTGAGAGTGAGATCACCCCATATTCATCCCTCTGTTCTGACTTATTTCACTTAACATGATTTTTTCAAGGTCCATCCAAGATCTGCTGAAAACGGTGAAGTAACCATTTTTTATAGCTGAGTAGTATTCCATTGTGTATATATACCACAACTTGCTCAGCCACTCATCTGTTGTTAGACACCTGGGCTGCTTCCAGGCTTTGGCTATTACAAATTGTGCTGCCAAGAATATATATATGTACACAGATCTTTTTGGATGGGTGTGTCTGGTTCCTTAGGATATATCCCCAGGAGAGAAATTGCAGGATCATAGGGTAGGTCCATTTCTAGCCTTCTAAAAGTTCTCCAGACTGTTCTTCAAAGACGTTGGACCAATTGACATTCCCACCAGCAGTGCAGGAGGGTTCCTTTGACTCCCCAACCTATGCAACATTTGGGGCTGTTACCTTTTCTGATGTATGACATTCTAACAGGAGTGAAGTGGTAGGTAGCTCATTGTTGTCTTTATTTGCATTTCTCTGACAATCAGATATTTGGAGCATTTTTTCATGTGTTTCTTGGCCTTTTGGATCTCTTCTGTGGTGACTATTCTGTCCATGTCCTCCCCCCATTTTTGGATGGGGTTATTTGTTTTCTTGTGGTTGAGTTTGGCAAGCTCTTTATATATTTTGGTTATTAGCCTCTATAGCATGTAAAGATCTCCCATTCTTTGAGGGGTCTCTTGATTTGGGTAATAGTTTCTTTAGCTGTGCAGAAGCTTTTATATTTGATGTAAGTTTGTGCTTGTCTTACTCTTCTTTGTAATTGGATTCATTAAATTGAAGATGTCTTTAAAATTTATGTGGAAAAGAGTTCTGCCAGTATTTTCCTCTAAGTATCTGATTGTTGTCTAACATCCAAGTCCTTGATCCACTTGGAATTTACTTTTGTATTTGGTGAAATACAATGGTTCAGTTTCATTCTTCTGCATGTTTTCAACAAATTTTTTCCAAGACCATTTGTTGAAGAGACTCTACTATCCTCATTTAATAGTCTGGGCACCGTTGTCAAAGATTAGATGTCCATAGGTGTGGAGACTTACTCCTGGGCTCTCAATTCTACTCCTCTGGTCAGTGTATCTATTCATGTTCCAGTACCAAGCAGTTTTGATGACAACGGCCCTATAATACAATTTGAGATCTGGGAGTGTGATGCCTCCGGTTCTGTTCTTTCTTCAAAAGACGGTTTTGGCAATTCTAGGTCTTTTCTGGTTCCAAATAAACAGTTGTAGCATTTGTTCTATTCTCCTAAAAATTGTGCTTGGGATCTTGATGGGGATAGCATTAAATTTGTAGATGGCTCTGGGTAGTATATTCATTTTGATGACATTAATTCTTCCAACCCATAAACATGGAATATCTTTCCACTTTTTTGTGTCTTTTTCAATTTCTTTGAGTAGTGACATTATTTTCAGTATGCAAGTCTTTCACTTTTTTGGTTAGGTTTACTTCTAGATATTTTATTGTTTTTGTTGCTATAGTAAAAGGAATTGATTTCTGGGTTTCAACTTCTTCTGACTTAGTGTTTGCATAAAGGAATGCGACTGACTTTTGTATGTTAATTTTGTAGCCTGACACCTTACTGTATTGCCTAATGATTTCCAAAAGCTTCTTGCTGAATTCCTTATGTTTTTCTATGTATATTATCATGTCATCTGCAAATAGGGAGAGTTTGGCTTCTTCTCTTCCAATCTGTATGCCTTTAATTCCTTGCTCCTGCCTTATTGCTATGACAAGAACTTCCATCAGTGTGTTGAATAGTAATGGTGATAGTGGGCATCCCTGTCTAGAACCTGATCTAAGAAGAAATGCTTTCAGTTTTTCACTCATTGAATATGAGGTTGGCTGTAGGCTTGCTATATGTAGACTCCACTATCTTCAGAAAATTTCCATCATTCCCATTTATTGTAGTGTTTTGATCAAAAAGTGATGGTGGATTTTGTCAAAGTCATTCTCTGTATCTATTAATATGACCATGTGATTTTTGCTCTTGCTTTTATTTATGTGGTGGATCACGTTGATTGATTTATGTATGTTAAATGAACCTTGCATCGCTGGGATAAACCCCAGTTGATCATGATGAACAACCTTTTAGATATACTGCTGTATCTGGTTGGCTAGAATTTTGTTCAGTATTTTAGCATCTATGTTCATCAGAGATATTGGCCTGTAGTTTTCTTTTTTGATTGTGTCCCTGTCTGCTTTTGGTATCAGAGTGATGTTGGCTTCATAGAACCTTGCAGGGAGTATTCCAGTATCTTCAATCTTCTGGAAGTCTTTCAAAAGTAGAGGTATTGGTTCTTCTTTGAAGGTTTTGTAAAGTTCATTTGTAAAACCATCTGGTCCAGGACTTTTATTTTTGGGGAGATTTTTGATGACTGTTTCAATTTCATTAGCTGTGATGGGCCTGTTCATGTTATCCACTTCCTGTTCACTTAGTTTTGGAAGTTTGTAGGTATCTAGGAAATAGACCATTTCTTTTAGCTTCTCTAGCTTGGTGGCATATAGTTGTTCATGATATGTTGAATTTCTGCTGTGTCTGTTGTGATATCTCCTCTTTTATTTATAATCGTTTTATTTGGATCTTCTCTCGTTTTTGTTTTGTGAGTCTGGATAAAGGTTTGTCAATTTTATTCACTATTTTGATGAACCAACATTTACTTTCGTTGATCTTTTGTATGGTTTTCTTATTTTCAATGTTATTTATTTCTGCCCTAACTTTAGTGATTTCTGTCCTTCTGGTTGCTTTAGGGTTCCTTTGTTCTTCTTCTAGGTCTTCAAGATGTGCAATCAGGCTGTTTATCTGTGCTTTTTCTTATTTCCTAATGTCTGCTTGTATGGCTATGAACTTCTCTCTCAGTACTGCCTTAGCTATGTCCCAAATATTTTGATAGCTTCTGTCTTCATTTTTCATTGAACTCTCAAAACATTTTGATTTCTTCCTTGATTTCCTCTTTGACCCAGTATTTGATAAAGGGCTGAGCTTCCACATTTTGGGAATATTGCCAATCTTTTGTTGATTGTTAAGTGTTAGTTTAATTCAACTGTGGTCTGAGAAGATACTTGGGATGATTTCAGTGCTCTTGACTTTGCTGATACTATCTTTGTGGCCTAACATATGGTCTATCCTTGAGAATGATCCGTGTGGACTTGAGTAGAATGTGTATTCCAGTTTCTTGGGAGGAATGACTCTGAAAATGTCCAATAGTTCTAGTTTATTTATCTCCCTCATGTATATTTTTAAATTTTTTATTGAGGAATTAATGTTTTACATTCAACAGTAAATACAATAGTTTGTACATGCATAACATTCCCCAGTTTCCCATTTAACAATACAACACCCACTATGTCATTTATCATCCTTCATGGACCTGTATTCTCCCCACCCACCCCAGAGTCTTTTACTTGGGTGCAATACGCCAATTCCATTTCAGGTTCTACTTGTGTTTTCTTTTCTGGTCTTGTTTTTCAACTTCTGCCTGAGAGTGAGATCATCCCATATTCATCCTTCTGTTTCTGACTTATTTCACTCAACATGATTTTTTCAAGATCCATCCAAGATCGGCTGAAAACGGTGAAGTCACTCACCATTTTTTACAGCTGAGTAGTATTCCATTGTGTATATAGACCACAACTTGCTCAGCCACTCATCTGTTGCTGGACACCTGAGTTGCTTCCAGGTTTTGGCTATTACAAATTGTGCTGCCCAGAACATATGTGTACACAGATCTTTTTGCATGGATGAGTTGGGTTCCTTAGGATATATCCCCAGGAGAGGAATTGCAGGGTCATAGGGTAGGTCCATTTCTAGCCTTCAGAGAGTTCTCCAGACTGTTCTCCACAGAGGTTGGACCAAGTGACATTCCCACCAGCAGTGCAGGAGGGTTCCTTTGATACCCACACCCTCTCCAACATTTGCTGCTGTTACCTTTTCTGATGTATGACATTCTCACAGGAGTGAAGTGATATCTCATTGTTGTCTTTATTTGCATTTCTCGGACAGAGTCTTGGAGCGTTCTTTCATGTGTTTCTCAGCCTTTTGGATTCTCTTCTGTGGTGAATATTCTGCCCAAGTCCTCCCCCCATTTTTGGATGGGGTTATTTGTTGTCTTGTCATTGAGTCTGGCAAGCTCTTTATATATGTTGGTTATTAAACTCTTATCTGATGTATGACATGTAAAGATCTTCTTCCATTCTGTGAGGGGTCTCTTGGTTTGAGTAGTGGTTTCTTTTGCTGTGAAGAAGCTTTTTAATTTGATGTAGTCCCATAGGTTTATACTTGCCTTAGTCTTCTTTGTAATTGGATTCCTTTAAAATTTATGCGTAAAAGAGTTCTGCCAATATTTTCCTCTAAGTATTTGATAGTTTGTGGTCTAACATCCAAGTCCTTGATCCACTTGGAATTTACTTTTGTATTTGGTGAAATACAGTGGTTCAGTTTCATTCTTCTGCATGTTTCAACTCATTGTTTCCAACACCATTTGTTGAAGAGACTCTGCTTTCCCCATGTAATAGTCTTGGCCCCTTTGTTAAAGATTAGATGTCCATAGGTGTGGGGCCTCACTTCTGGGCTCTCAATTCTATTCCACTGGTCAGTGTGTCTATTCATGTTCCAGTACCAAGCAGTTTTGATGACAATGGCCCTATAATACAGTTTGAGATCTGGGAGTGTGATGCCTCTGGTTCTGTTCTTTTTTCTCAAGATTGTTTTGGCAATTCTAGGTCTTTTCTGATTCCAGATAAACATTTGTAGCATTTTTTCTATTCTCCTAAAAATTGTGCTTGGGATCTTGATAGGGATAGCATTAAATTTGTAGATGGCTCTGGGTAATATATTCATTTTGATGATGTTAATTCTTCCAACCCATAAACATGGAATATCTTTCCACTTCTTTGTGTCTTTTTCAATTTCTTTGAGTAGTGACATTATTTTCAGTATGCAAGTCTTTCACTTCTTTGGTTAGGTTTACTTCTAGATATTTTATTGTTTTTGTTGCTATAGAAAAAGGAATTGATTTCTGGGTTTCAATTTCTTCTAGCTTAGTGTTTGCATAGAGGAATGCGACTGACTTTTGAATGTTAATTTTGTAGCCTGACACCTTACTGTATTGCCTGATGACTTCCAAAAGCTTCTTGCTGGACTCCTTAGGTTTTTCCATGTATACTATCATGTCATCTGCAAATAAGGAGAGTTTGACTTCTTCTCTTCCACTCTGTATCCCTTTAATTCCTTGCTCCTGCCTGATTGCTATGGCAAGAACTTCCAACACTATGTTGAATAGTCATGGTGAGAGTGGGCATCCCTTTCTAGTACCTGATCTGAGGGGAAATGCTTCCAGTTTTTCACCATTGAGTATGATGTTGGCTGTAGGTTTGCTATATATAGACTCCACCATCTTCAGGAATTTTCCATCTAGTCCCATTTTTTGTAGTGTTTTGATCATAAAGGGATGTTGTATTTTGTCAAAGGGTTTCTCTGCATCTATTGATATGACCATGTGATTTTTGGTCTTGCTTCTGTTGATGTGGTGGATCACCTTGATTGATTTACGTATATTAAACCAACCTTGCATGCCTGGGATAAACCCCACTTGGTCATGATGGACAATCTTTTTGATATACTGCTGTATCCGGTTAGCTAGAATTTTGTACAATATTTTCACATCTATGTTCATCAGAGATATTGGTCTGTAGTTTTCTTTTTTGGTTGTGTCCCTGTCTGCTTTTGGTATCAGGGTGATTTTGGCTTCATAGAAGCTGGCAGGGCATATTCCAGTGTCTTCAATCTTCTGGAAGACTTTTAAAAGTAGAGGTATTAGTTCTTCTTTGAAGGTTTTGTAGAATTCACTTGTAAAACCATCTGGTCCAGGACTTTTATTTTTAGGGAGATTTTTTTTTCTTTTTTAAATTTCTTTATTGGGAAATTAGTGGTTACAATTCAAAGGCTTTATGACTAGGCTTTCTCTTAGAGAACCAAGCAGCTGGTGAGTGTCTAGAAGAGGCTCTGGGCTTATCTCATAGTCATTTCCACTGCTGAGGAAGAAGGGTCCACAGCAAAATAGGGAATCAGTTTCTCTGTAAAGGTGTCAGTGAGTAGCCTGATTGGTGATATCTCAGTGATATCATAAAACCAAATCTCTCCAAGTTCATAGTCGAGGAAAATGCCAATGGTCTCTCTCCTTGAGACTGAGTTGACATGAGTCCCAATGGGCTGCTGGATTTGCCAGCAGCCATTGGTTGGGGTCTGTGGCATCAGCACCTGCCTGGAGAAAGTCTCATTGCAGACACCTAAGGAGAACCTGCCTGTGCCTGTGATTTCTACCACCCAGAAATGCCTGCCGGCTTCAAAGCCCTCAGAGCTCAGGACAGCTGGGTGAGAAGTAAATGCCCTGGGGCTGGGAGCAGGGGTGGAGACCATTATCTCACCACCAAACAGAATCTTCTTCCTATCTTCACTGATGATGAGATTGTGCTGAGCAGTCTCGGGGTCTAGTGTCAAATCCACCTGAAACTTGCTGACATCATGCAGACCAAGGTAATGTGAGGGCAACTTGGGGATCTCTTCCTTGCACATGCAGTGTAAGATATCTGGGACCTCCTGCTCTTTATACTTTATCAGTTGTTGCTAGAGTCCTCTGAGCCTCATCAGGAAGTCCAGGTCTGTCTGCACAGACGTGTCTTTGAGATCCCTCAGCAGAGTCTTCACTGAGGAGCCTACCGCTGACAGCTGATCTCTGTTCTCAGTGATCTTTTGGGTGACACTTCTTATTTCTCCTAGTAGTGAACTCTCAAGGGCTTGCTTATTCTCTCTCAGGAATCTTTTATAATTCTTGAACTCCCGTTGTCTTAGAGTTCTTTGACTTTTGACCCTCTCTCTCAATTCATGTTTTTCTTTGTCTACCATATGCAACTCCTTCTGAATATATTCCCGTTGCTTCTTCAGGGTCTGCAGGTGGAATCTGAGTTTCTTCCTGTGCTGAGCAGCAGCCTCCTCACTGGGAGTGACAGGGTGACCCTGCTGCTCACAGGACACCCTGCACTGGACACACACCAGCTGCAGGTCCTGCTCACAGAACAGGCTGAGCACCTGCTGGTGCTGCTCACACAGGGGCTGCTCCTGCTCCTGCTTCCTCTTGCTTTGGGGACATTTTTGATAACTGTTTCAATTTCATTAGCTGTGATGGGCCTGTTCATGTTATCCACATCCTGTTTACTTAGTTTTGGAAGTTGGTAGATATCTAGGAAATCGTCCATTTCTCCCGGTTCTCTAGCTTGGTGGCATATAGTTGTTCATAGAAGCCTTGCATGATATGTTGAATATCTGCGGTGTCTGTTGTGATATCTCCTCTTTCATTTACTATACGATTTATTTGGGTCTTCTCCCTTTTTTTTGTGAGTCTGGCTAAAGGTTTGTATTTTGTTTACTCTGTCGAAGAACCAACATTACTTTCTTTCGTTGATCTTTTGTATGGTTTTCCTATTCTCAATGTTATTTATTTTTGCCCTAACTTTAGTAATTTCTGACCTTCTGGTTGCTTTAGGGTTCCTTTGTTGTTCTTCTTCTAGGTCTTTAAGGTGTGCAATCAGGCTGTTTATTTGTGCTTTTTCTTGTTTCCTAATGTGTGCTTGTATAGCTATGAACTTCCCTCTTAGGACTGCTGTGTCCCAAATATTTTGATAGCTTGTGTCTTCATTTTCATTGAACTCTCGAAACATTTTGATTTCTTCCTTGATTTCCTCTTTGACCCAGAAGTTGTTAAGAAGTGTACTGTTGAGCTTCCACATTTTGGGACTGTTACTAATCTTTTGTTAATTGTTAAGTGTTAGTTTAATTCCACTGTGGTCTGAGATTATGCTTGGGATTATGTCAATGCTCTTGAATTGGCTGTTTTTGTGGCCTAACATATGGTCTATCCTTGAGAATGACCCATGTGGATTTGAGTAAAATGTGTATTCCACTTTATTGGGAAGAATGACTCTGAAAATGTCCAATGGTTCTAGTTTATGTATCTCTTCATTTAGCTCCCTCATGTCTTTATTGATTTTCTGCCTGATGAAATGTCAAGTAGACAGAGTGGGTTGTTGATGTCCCCTACTATGATTGTGTTGTTGTTAATATATTGCTGGAACTCTGTCAGTAGATGTTTATTTCACCAAATACAAAAGTAAATTCCAAGTGGATCAAGGACATGGATGTTAGACCACAAACTATCAAATACTTAGAGGAAAATATTGGCAGAACTCTTTTACGCATAAATTTTAAAGGAATCCAATTACAAAGAAGACTAAGGCAAGTATAAACCTATGGGACTACATCAAATTAAAAAGCTTCTTCACAGCAAAAGAAACCACTACTCAAACCAAGAGACCCCTCACAGAATGGAAGAAGATCTTTACATGTCATACATCAGATAAGAGTTTAATAACCAACATATATAAAGAGCTAGCCAAGACTCAATGACAAGACAACAAATAACCCCATCCAAAAATGGGGGGAGGACTTGGGCAGAATATTCACCATAGAAGAGAATCCAAAAGGCTGAGAAACACATGAAAGAATGCTCCAAGACTCTGTTTGCCCGAGAAATGCAAATAAAGACAACAATGAGATATCACTTCACTCCTGTGAGAATGTCATACATCAGAAAAGGTAACAGCAGCAAATGTTGGTGAGGGTGTGGGCGTCAAAGAAACCCTCCTGCACTGCTGGTGGGAATGTCACTTGGTCCAACCTCTGTGGAGAACAGTCTGGAGAACTCTCTGAAGGCTAGAAATGGACCTACCCTATGACCCTGCAATTCCTCTCCTGGGGATATATCCTAAGGAACCCAACTCATCCATGCAAAAAGATCTGTGTACACATATGTTCTGGGCAGCACAATTTGTAATAGCCAAAACCTGGAAGCAACCCAGGTGTCCAACAACAGATGAGTGGCTGAGCAAGTTGTGGTCTATATACACAATGGAATACTACTCAGCTGTAAAAAATTATGAGTGACTTCACCGTTTTCAGCCGATCTTGGATGGACCTTGAAAAAATCATGTTGAGTGAAATAAGTCAGAAACAGAAGGATGAATATGGGATGATCTCACTCTCAGGCAGAAGTTGAAAAACAAGACCAGAAAAGAAAACACAAGTAGAACCTAAAATGGAATTGGCGTATTGCACCCAAGTAAAAGACTCTGGGGTGGGTGGGGAGAATACAGGTCCATGAAGGATGATAAATGACATAGTGGGTGTTGTATTGTTAAATGGGAAACTGGGGAATGTTATGCATGTACAAACTATTGTATTTACTGTTGAATGTAAAACATTAATTCCCCAATAGAGAAATAAATTTTAAAAAAGAGAGAGATACCTGAAAACCTGCTTTGCCACTAAATAAGCTTCTCCCCTTGAAGGGGGGGGAACATGACCATGAACCTGGGTCCTTGTTCATGCTAACATGTGCACTCAACCAGGTACACATGTGCCTGGCCTCCCCACCCTGCATTTTTAAGAAGTCTCTTCCGTATGCAATCTACATAGGCTTTAGGAAAGAAGCAAAAAGCAATGTGTACATTAAATCCACACTTATACACTTAGGATTCATGAAAAGTAGAGCAGAATAGCTTTTGGGTGCTTGGTGAAGGGAGTTTATTTGCAGGCCTAAAGTGGATTTCGTAGCTCAGTACCTCTTAACTGCTCTCAGTGGGAGAATGGTCTTCAACTGGGGAGTCAGAGAGCCCCCATCCTTTCCTAGTTATTAGAAAATCAGAGCCCTCACTATTGGAAACATTTCAGCCTTCTAGTGGAAGAATATACCAGTGAAAATGTTCTTGTTGGCCACAGAGGACCCTTCCCAGGAGATCACTGTTGGAACTGAGGCCACAACTTCCTAGTTAACAAGTACTGACACTGCTTGGAAGCCTTGCTCTTACAAGAAGATTCACCCATGTTGTTGCAGGGGTTGAAACCAGTTGAAGTGTAAAGGTCAGTTTTATTTCTTTATTTCAGCTATTTTTGTATATGGTTAATAGTGGTTTGTAAGATCATAAGATAACAGGGTCCAGTTCCACATCTCACCCAGCAGCAAAGTTCTGTGCCCCATCCTCTAAAGGTAACCACCATAGTTCTCACAAAGACTTAGAGATAGATTATTTACTTCTGTTTTTTTTTTTGCAAGTTCATGTGTTCTCAAGATTCCACATGTGAGTTGAAGACTACTTTAAAGAGACAGGGCAATATTCCAGCCTTTAGGTTTATGATTAGTCAACAATTTGGCTTATATGTTAACTCTTTTTTCAGCCACCAGGTTCCAGATGCTACCTTGATGCCAACTGGACTTCCCTGGGAAGATGACCCCACCAATGTGTCCTGGAGCTCTGCTTCTCTAGAGCTCTGCCCTATTAGGGAAAGAGAGAGACAGGCTGGAAGTATGGATCGACCTGTCAATGCCCATGTTCAGTGGGGAAGCAACTACAGAAGCCAGACCTTCCACCTTCTGCACTCCATAATGACCCAGGGTCATACTCTCAGAGGGTTAAAGAATAGGAAAGCTATCGGGGGAGGATACAGAGTTCTGATGGTGGGAACTGTGTGGAGTTGTACTCCTCTTGTCCTATGGTTTTTGTCAGTGTTTCCATTTTATAAATAAAAAAATTTTTAAAAAGGTGTATTGCACCAAAGTAAAAGACTCTGGGTTGGGTGAGGGGGAGAGTTACAGGTTCTGGAAAAGGATGACAGAGGACCTAGTGGTGGTTGTACTGTTATGTGGAAAACTGAGAAATGTTATGCATGTACAAACTATTGTATTTACTGTCAACTGTAAAACATTAATTCCCCAACAGAGAAATTTTAAAAAATTTAAAAAAAAAGTGATTGTATGGGGGCCAGGTGTTGACACACCTGTTTGAGAGCACATGTTATCATGTACAAGGACAAGACTTCAAGCTCCTAATACCCACCTGCAGTAAGGAAAAAGCTTCATTTTCAGTGAATTGCAGTGTTGCAGGTGTCTCTCTTTCTCTTTCCCTAGCTATTTCTCCCTTCTCTATCAATTCTTGTCTGTGTCTATCTAATACATACATATTATTTTCTCATTAATAAATAAATAAAACCAATTTTAATTTTATTTATATATTTTCTTTTAAAAATTGATGTTATTTATTTATTAATGAGAAAAGTAGGAGAGAGAGAGAGAGAGAAAGAAAGAAACAACCAGACATCACTATGGTACATGTGCTGCTGAGAACTGCTTGAGAGTCAAATGAGTGCCACTGTGCCATCTCCCAGACCACTATTTATATATTTTCTTCAAGTTTAGTAGCAACTCTGTTTGGATCCAACTTTCTATCCCTATTCTCAACCCTGACACCATCTTCCCAGATAATTTTAGTCCACAGCCATGTTAGCTATCAAGCTCTAACAAAAATCACAAAAGTCATGGACTTCATGGACATGACTAAAACAGACTCCTTAGCTTCTTTTCATCCTAAAATCTCTATTACCTACCATCTGTTCTATCTCTCACTTTTGATTCTTGTTTATTAAAGTTGTCCTGCTTTATATCTTAGCACCATTTAGCCACCACGTTGCAGATGCTACTATGATTCCATCCTGAACTCCCTGGGTAGATGATCTCACGCATGTGTCCTGGAACCTCACCTCTCTAAGGCCCTACCCCACTAAGGAAAAACAGAAACAGGCTGTGGGTATGATCAACCTGCCAGTGCCCATGTTAAGCAAAGAAGCAATTATAGAAGCCAGACCTTCCACATTCTGCACACCATAAATAATTTTGGTCCATACTCCCAGAAGGGTAAATGTTAGGGGAAGATGACCAAATCGCTCTGAACTCCAATTCCATCAGGATACAGTGAGAGAAGGGGAGGGGGGAGGGAGGACACTCAGAAGTAGTAAGTGTGACTTAGAAAGGAAGAGAAGGCAAGACTATGAAAAAAAATGGGCAGAATACATATAATATAGACAGATAGTTATAGAAATAACAGTCAATTCATATCTGTGACCTTGGGAGAACTAATGCAGTTTCCAAAGGAGGGAATGGGGACACAGAACTCTGGTGGTGAGAATGGTGTGAAATTATACCCCTGTAATCTCATAATTTTTGTCAATATTAAATCACTAATAAAAAACTAAAAAAAAAAAAAAACTAAAAAAAATTAACCCTGTATTACCTCTTGCTTTGTTTCCTAGGTCCCATCTATAAGTGAAATTATCTGGTATTATCCCTTTTCCTTCATTCAACTTGATTCTCCAGTTCTACCCACATTGTAGCAAAAGAGAAGCATTCCATTGTTTATATATGCAACAACTTGCTCACCACTTACCTGCTGTTGGACAGTTGGACAGTTTCTACATGTTGGCTATTACAAATAGAGTTTCTAAGAGCATGCACAGATCTTGTTGGATATTTGTTTTGTGTTCTTTTGGTAGATACCTAGGAGAGGACTTAATGGATCTTATGACAGATCCATTATTAGCGTGTTGAGCAATCTCCAAACTCTTTTCCATGGGGGCTGGATTAATGTACATTACCACCAACAGTGTAAAGGGATTCCTTTCTCTTTACTGGAGGTAAAACAAGCATCACTTGTTTTTGTCCTTTTTGATGTAGATCATTTTCACAAAGATGAGGTGGTCTCTCATTGTTGTCTTGATTTGCATTTCTCCAGTAATCAGACTTAGCAATTTTTCAAATGTCAGTTGGCCATCTGGATGTCTTCTTTGGGGAAAAGTCTGTTTAGCTATCCTCTTCATTTTTTAATGAGATTGTTAACTTTTTCGTTGCTGAGATTTTTGGGTTGTTTACATATTTTGGCGATTAGCCCTTTGTTTGATGTATGATGTGTAAATACCTTCTCCCACTCTGCAGGGCATCTTTTTGTTTTGGTGATGGTTCGTTTTGCTGTGCAAAATTAGAATCAAACATTTGCTTTAACAGAAGAAATGATAGAGGCTAGGTATTGGCTCACCACTTCATCTTTAGGTATGACCACTGTTTGGTGACATGAGAAAACATTTAGTTCTACAGAGGGAAAGAAACAAATGGATGTATAAAGGTGATCAGATGGGGACTAGGCAAGAGTGCACCCAGCTTAGCACACACATCGCCATGTACAAATATGTCCATGCATCAAGCCCCCACATCCCACTTGCAGGGGGAAGATTCATGAACAATGAAGCAGGTCTGCAGGTGTCTCTCTTCTTCTATAACTCTCCTTCGCCTCTCAATTTCTCTCTGTCCTATCAAATAAAATAGAAAAAAAAAGGAAAAAATGGCCACCAGGAGTAGTAGCTACATAGTGCTGGCACCAAACCCCAACAATAAACCTGGTGGCAATTAAAAAAAAATCATACTGGGCTGGTGGCTCACTTGGATAGTGTGCTGCTTTGCCATGTGTGTGATCTCCATTGCATCGAAGGCAGTTTTGGTGCTTTGGTTTCTTTTACTCTCTCTGATTTTACATGAAAAAACCCAGACATCTGAAGTACATATGAGTAATCAATTAACATGTATGAAAGAACTGAAATTTCCCAAGGAATCTTATATTTTGACAGTGATTAAGTGGATCATCCAAAAGACATGTTCTCTGATGAAAAGGATGGAATATATGAGAATACAGTATTACTTGGAGCTAGTAGGAGATGATAATACTTTCTTCAGATACAGACCATGTTCCCATCAGATTGTCACTGATATAATCTCCATCTACTGACTAGAACCCACCTTCCTGACCCACATGTTCTGCCTGAGCAGACAAGTTCACAGGTGTTGATTAACTTACCTACTGCCAACATTGCAAGTAGATCCCCTTTCAGAAAACAAACATACCCTATTGCCCACAAGCTTTAGTCCTCTTCTTCCTTGTAGGAATTCCACTCTGTGGTCATTGTTATCATATTTCCACCAGGAAGGCTAATGCAGGAAAGGGAGAAACATACACACACACACACACACACACACACACACACACACACACACACACACACGGAGAGAGAAACAGATACACCGAGATTTCAAGCTGTATCTATCTCCTCCATTCTCTACTTCCTGTGAAGATATATATAGTCAAGGGAAGTAGGAGAAATTAAGAGGGAAGGGAGAGATGGGGAGAAAGAGAGAGAGGGAAAGAGAGAGGGAGGCAAAGGGGGAGGGGGAGAGGGAAAATGAGAGCTGTAGCACTGCTTCACCATTTGTGGAGCTCCCCCACCCTCAGGTGGGGACTGGGGGCTTGAACTGGAGCCTTTGTGCATTGTAACATGTGCTTTCACCCTCTCTGTGGGTATTAAGCATCTGATTTTGGTCTCTGAGCCTTCTGCTCTGTGACCTCAGGGAGTGCACTTGGTGGTAGTGTGGTGGGGGGCAGTTATCACTGCATCATGGCAATTTCCCTCATGACACTGGCATAGGACACATCACAGTAGCACTCTGTCATTCTTTAGACTTGCTTATTTTAGCAGCCCAAGATAATATGGAGGAAGCTGAGATGGATTTACTGAACCATGATAGGATTTACTGTACATTTGAAACTCAAAGAAGACAATTTCTTCTTAGCTTTCAAGCACAAAGTAATGACTAGATGCTGTTGTAAAAAAAAAAGTATACATGTTATTTGTTCACTGGTGTGTGTTTGTTTTCTGCCCGTAGTCTGATTCTTGTATATATTTTCAAAATTCAAACAACTCCATACTGTTGGAAGTCATTTTAATATCAATATTATAATCTAGTTCCTGTGCTATTATGACAATGCGTTAGGCCCATATAAGACAAAAATTGAAGGCTGACTTTCTTTCCATACTTTTATCTTCTTTTACTTATTCTCTTTGATTCTTTTTTCTCCTTTTCTTTCTAAACTTCTCAGCCCATGAGGTGTCTTAGAGTCATACTGGACTGTCAGAGCTGTGCTGGGGTGGTTATCAGAGCCCAGAAGGGGTGAGGGCAGTGTGACATGAGAGATATTAGAACCCCAGAGCCATAATGTGGTGGTGACTTCATAATAAAGTTCAAAGTCAGGCTGAGGGTAGAACTATGAACAGCAAAACAACAAAACTCCTATAATATAGGAGAATATTTTATGACCTTAAAACATTGAAAGTTTTCTTAGATGTGACCATGATAATCACTAGTATGAGATATATTAAACACCTGGGGGGTGGCTAGACAGTGCTACACCCAGCTAAGAGCACCTGTTATCGTCCATAAGGACCTGGACTGAAACCTTGGGTTCCCACCTGCAGGGGTTAAGTTTCACAGGCAGTAAAGAAGGGCTGCAACTCTCTCTTTTCCTCTCACCCCTCCTCTCTTAATTTCTCTGTGTCCTATCAAAGAAAAATAAATAAATATAAATAAATAAAGCTTTTAAAATATATTAAACATTGAGAATTGGGTGGTAGCGCAGCAGGTTAAACGCATGTGGTGCAAAGTGCAAGGACAGGAGGAAGGATCCCGGTTCAAGCCCCCGGCTTCCCACCTGCAGGGGCGTCACTTCACAAGTGGTGAAGCAGGTCTGCAGGTGTCTGTCTTTCTCTCCCCCTCTCTGTCTTCCCTTCCTCTCTCCATTTCTCTCTGTCCTATCTAACAATGACATCAATAACTGCAACAACAATAAAACAACAAGGGCAACAAAAGGGAAAATAAATAAATATTAAAAAATGAATTATATTAAACACCATATAAGAACTTAACTGAAAAGAAACACCATTCCCTGGGTAGCTCACCTGGTTAAGCGCACATATTATCACTTATGAAGAATGAAGTTCAACCTCCACTCCTATCCCCACCTACAAGGGGAAGCATCAGAAGTAATGGAGTGGTGATGCAAGTAAAAAAAAAAAAAAGGTGGCTTCTGGGCAGGCATTGAGCCCCAGTGATAACCCTGGTGGCAAAAATAAAATTGGGAGAGAGTAGGAGGAGAAGGAGCAGAGAAAGGGAAAAGAGAATGAGGGGAGGGGAGGGGAAAGGCAAAGGGAGAGGAAGGGAGGAAGGGGAAAGGGAAGGTGAAGAACTGAAAGAGAGAAAAGGTATTCATTCAATCAAGTGGAAGTAAAAGGGCTTATGAGAGAATCTATGAGTAACCTCTACAAATCCACAAGAAAAGACATTAAAGTAGAAATGGGGGAGTTGGGAGGTAACGCAGCAGGTTAAGCGCACATGGCTCAAAGCGCAAGGACTAAGGTAAGAATCCCTGTTCGAGCCCCTAACTCCCCACCTGTAGGGGAGTCGCTTCACAGACAATGAAGCAGGTCTGCAGGTGTCTGTCTTTCTCTCCCCTTCTCTGTCTTCCCCTCTTCTCTCCATTTCTCTCTGTCCTATCCAACAACAGTGACATCAATAACAACAACAATAATAACTGCAACAATAAAAAAAGAAATGGACAAGAGACTTAAACACGTTCTAAAAAGAACATGTTAGAACATTCAACAATCATATGGAAAGGTACTGAATGTCATTAGTAATCATGGAAATGAAAAATTAAAACCACAGAGTTATCCACAAAGTTCAAATATGAAAGTCTGACAAAAGCAAGCTTGTTGGCAAAGATGTGAGCAAGGGGAATTCTCATATTCTACTAGTAATGTAACTTGTTAAAATCACATTGGGAAATAGCTCATATTTTAAGTATTACATTTAAAACACACAGTCCAAGACCAAAAAAATTTTTCACTCCTAAAAATTCCACCCAATATAAATTCTTCCTTATGTGTGTGTTAAATTACATGAAAAAGTGTTCTTGAAATCATCCCTCATGCCATTTATGTCATCAATAAAGAATTTAGAAACCAAAAGGGGAAAAAAATAGATATAGCACAGAGACAGTCAGTAAAATAAGATACCTAAATGGTCAGTAAGCATTTGAACGGGGTTAATCTCATTAATCATCAAGGAAATACAGACTGAAAAACCACTATTCAGTAATGTTGCACACCCAAATGAACAGGGAAAAGCAAACACTGACAACACTAGTGATTAACAAGGATGTGGAAAAGTAAGAGTTCTCATGGACTGCGGTAGGAGTTTACAATTACACTGAACCTAGGTTCCCCACCCACAGGAGGGCATGTTTCACGAGTGGTAAAGCAGTGCTGCACGTGTGTCTCTTTCTCTCTCCCTCTTCAGATCCCTCTCCCCTCTCAAATTCTTTCTCTATCAAAATAAATAAATTACTTTTTTTTTAAAAAAAAAGGTGAAACTGTCTCTTCCTACTAAAATCAGCCACAGACTTATTTGATCTCTTCTCTACCTTAGATCTATATCCAATGCAGTATGGCACACACACACTGGTAAAGATAGCAGTGTTTTTAATCATCCTACAACGAGCAGTGAAAATCCACAGATAAATCAATTGTGATGTATTTATTCAGTGGGTTCCTGACAGTGACAGAAATTAACAAAGGGACTCTCCATAATGTGAATGAACCTGAACACCAACTGACAGATTGTTGGTTAAAGAAGTGGGAGGATATTTATATTCAATGCGATTCTACTGTGAAATGATGGATGATGATACTGTATCATTTGGCAGAAAATGGGATGGAGTGGAGGTGATTATGGTGAGTGAAATGAGTCAAGAGGTGAAAGACAACTACCGGAGAGTGTTACTCATATATGCAAGAGAGGCAACTAAAGCAAAGGAAATGAACATGTAAAAAAAAAAAAAGTAACCAAACTTTCTCTTAGATTCTGCAAAAACTCTTGACAGTTATCAGAAGGGGGATGGCACAGAAACATTGGTGGTGGGTACTGCAGTAGTCCACACACACACACACACACACACACACACACACACACACACACACACACGTAAATATGAAACCATAATGCTGAAAGCTTATAGTTTAAAGCAATAATAACAAATAGACCAATGTTGAATTACTACTAATAGAAAATATTTTTTTTTGTCTCCAGGGGGTTCTCTCTGGGGGGGGAGTCGGTGCCAGCACTACAAATCCACTGCTCCTGGCAGATGTTTTTTTCTTTTTTACATTTTATTGGGTAGGGTGGAGAGAAATTGAGAGAGGTGGGAGGAGGTAGAGAGGGAGAGAAAAAGATAGACACCTGAAGACCTGATTCACTACTTGTGAGCTAGGGAATCCAACCTGGATCCTTGCACTGGTCTTGTGCACTTAGCCAGGTGCACCACTACCGGCCGTCATAGAAATTACTTAAAAACATTTTAATGCACAGTGGTGGAAAAGGACCTGAACTAGTGATGAGAGTATTTTATAGACACCTATCATGGGGAGATAAGAAATTCTACCTGTGTGTCAATGACTATACAATCATTAGCCCTCCAATAATATAATAAATTTAAAAAAATATATTCATTTTATTTATTTATTCCCTTTTGTTGCCTTTGTTATTTTATTGTTGTAGTTATTATTGTTGTTGTGATTGATGTAGTCATTATTAGATAGGACAGAGAGAAATGGAGAGAGGAGAGGAAGACAGAGAGAGGGAGAGAAAGATAGACACCTGCAGACCTGCTTCACCGTCTGTGAAGAGACTCCCCTGTAGGTGGGGAGCTGGGGGCTTGAACTGGGATCCTTATGCCAGTCCTTGCTCCTTGTGCTTTGGGCCACCTGCGCTTAGCCTGCTGCACTACTGCCCGAATCCTAGATAAAAGAAATATTTAAAACTTGACTACACATAAACTCCCACATGACCTTCACAAATATAATTTTGAAAGACACCAGGCAAAAAGTATCATATATGAAAAAAAAAAAGCATAAATAATGTATTGGGTTGTAGGAAAAATCATGATTCATTTTTTAAAATACCTATTTATTTATTATTGGATAGAGACAGAGAGAAATTGAGAGGGGTGGGAGAAGCTACAGGGGGAGGAAAATAGAGAGACACCTACAGACATGCTTCACCACTTGTGAAGCTTTCCCCCTGCTGGTGGGGACCATGGGCTTGGACCTCAGTCTTGCTCTCTGTAATGTGTGCGATTAACCAAGTGCACTACCACCTGACCCCATGATGTATTTTTTTGCATAGAAAAACCTATAAAAACAAGTCATGACTTTTCTGACAACCCAATAATTAAGGGTGTATGGTTGGATGATAAGAAAAGACAAAGAGGGGAGTTGGGTGGTAGCACAACGGGTTAAGCGCAGGTGGCACAAAGTGCAAGGTGTGGCATAAGGATCCCAGTTCAAGCCCCTGGCTTCCCACCTGCAGTGGAGGGGGTCTCTTCACAAGCGGTGAAGCAGGTCTGCAGGTGTCTGTCTATCTCTCCCACTCTCTGTCGACCCCTCCTCTCTCCATTTCTCTCTGTCCTATCCAATAACAATGACATCAATAACAACAACTACAACAATAAAAAACAACAAAAATGAATAAATAAATATTTTTTAAAAAAGTAAATCAGAAGAAAAGACAAAGAGATATCATTGACAAAGAGTCTGCCCTTGACCAAACTCTAGCCAGGCTTCTCTAAGGGGCTTCTCAAGTAAGCCTCAACTTTGTCCACCACCTACCCCCCAAATTCTTTCTTGCTCTTGACTCAGGATTGTTGGTTGCACTCCTGAGTTATCGGGCTCTCCTTTGGGTTCGGTAGAAGTTTCTTGGGTGTGGTATAGTTCACAATTAAAGAGTTAAAAGAAGAGCTGGCTCCTCCGCCACCCTCCCCCACCCTTGCCAATTTGCTTTCTAAGACAGGATGTAGATGCAGTTCATTATTAGCTGCAGGAGCAAAGCAGCCCAGACTCACAATTGCAGGCACGATCTGTTGTGGGGGAGGGGGAATATATAGATTTTTATGTATTATAAGCCTTCTGAGAAGCCACTTGTACTAGGCTTTCAGCATTTGACATTGACTTTTTCTGCATGCTTAATGGCTCATTTACAATTCTCGAGTGTGTGCATTACAGCTTAGGGGACTCCTCAAGGCTGAGATCCTGCTAAGTCTTGGATTTTGAAAGCTGTTGCTTCTTGCTGGGTTCCCTCCCCCCATGTTTGAGGAAAAGCAAATATTTATGTGATGCATGTTATATGGCCAGGCCCAAGTGTTCTTAATATCTATATTCACTCTTTTAATCCTCAAAAGAAGTCCAGAGAGTGGGTATCAGTTTAATCTTTATCTTATAGACTATGAAACAGGAGCTCAGAGTGGTTAAGTTATTAGTCCAAGATCATACATCCAATAAGTGAAAGAACTACAGTATGAAACATGCAGTTAGATCTCAAGACATGCAGCTAGATCTCAAGGTTATGTTCTTAACTAATATGTTATATTCTCTTGTAAATGACAAGAGAAAAGCCTGACCGAATTTAACTATAGTAACACTGTGCAGTGGTGCAGCTGGTAGAGCACAGTACAGACATGACCATGCTTGAGGGCCCACATTCAAGCTCCAGGTCCTCACTCACAGAGGAAAATTTCTTTTTCTTGTTTTCTTCTGGAAAGGAAAAATCCTCAGTGGATTCCCTCAGTCTCTCCAAAGCTAATCTTATCAAAGTAAGAACTGCAAAAGCTGAATAAGGGCAAGAGACTGGCATACTTTAATGATGACTCTTTAGTCACTATCAGGCCACCCCATTAGTTGGGGCCCTAGTCGGGGAGTCCTGAGATTCCCAAACAGACAAGATGGTCCTAGATAGAACCCTCTCTCCATTGTTACTTGTCATGTCTATCAGGAACAATACAATAGAACCCTCTGTGAGCCCCCATAGGACCTTGCCCTCAACTTGGATCAACAATGGTAGAGAATGTTCTATCCTCTGAAGGGAGGCTAGACAACATACTCTATCTTCCATCTGAGAAAGTTGGGTTCTGAAATTGGGGCAGCTTGGAATGTTCCTACTCATGACCTAAGAATGTGAATTCAGATCTACAAGGATTCAGAGGTCACATAGGCTCCTAAGCTAAATATGGGCCCCAGATCACATCAAATCCATGGGGTTTACAGTCAACAGTATTTATACCCCTTTCCCATATTAGGGAACTACTCTCTTCCCTGATCCAGCTTTCTGGTCCTTTTCCCAGCCATGATGTCATTTCCTCAGACAATAACTTGGATCCACCTGCATATCAGATGTCAGGCTCAGAAAAAGAAAACAAACAAGCAAAAAACACTAATATAATCATGGGCCCTTTGGAATATAACTAAAATAGGCCTACTATCTATAAAATGGAAACTCCAAAATCTGCACTATTCCAGCTTTTAGGTTCATCATTAGTCAACAATTTGTTTGGCTTTATATGTTAACTCCTCTTTTAGCCACCAGGTTCCAGATGCTACCATGATGCCAACTGGATTTCCCTGGGCAGATGACCCCACCAATGTGTCCTGGAGCCCCACTTCCCCAGAGCCCCACCTCACTAAGGGAAAGAGAGAGACAGTCTGGGATTATGGATCTACCTGTCAATGTCCATGTTCATTGTGGAAGCAATTACAGAAGCCAGACCTTCAACATTCTGTACCCCATAATGACCCTGGGTCCATACCTCCAGAGGGATAAAAAATAGGGAAGCTATCAGGATGGGATACAGAGTTCTGGTGGTGGGAATTGTGTGGAGTTGTATCACTCTTATCCTATGGTTTTTGTCAGTGTATCCTTTTATAAATAAAAAATTTAAAAAAAGAAAATAACTTTTAAAATGTATTAGTGACTTAACATCAATTTACAAAATTAAAGGATAACGGGTATAATTCTGCCCCATTCTCACCACTGGAGTTCTGTATCCCCATTCTCTCCATTGGTAGCTACAGTAGTTCTCCCAAGGATATTATTTAACTATATATCTATCTATTTATAAATTTGCCCATTTTTTTCCTATGGTCCTATTTATTTATTTATTTTCCCTTTTGTTGCCCTTGTTTTTTTTTCATTGTTGTTGTAGTTATTGTTGTTGTTATTGATGTCCTTGTTAGATAGGAGAGAGAGAAATGGAGAGGGGGTAGAGAGAGATAGACATCTGCAGACCTGCTTCACCACTTGTGAAGCGACTCCCCTGTAGGTGGGGTGCGAGGGCTCGAACCAGGATCCTTATGCTGGTCCTTGTGCTTTGCACCCACCATATGTGCTTAACCCGCTGCACTACTGCCTGACTCCCCTTCCCTTCCTTTCTAAGTCACACCTACACCTATTACTATTTCCGAATGTCCTTCCTTTTATCCTTATCTCTTTCTGTATCCTGATGGAATTAGAGTTCTGAGTCCTTGGTCATCTTCCCTTATCACTTCTCCCCCTCTGGGTGTATGGACAAAAATTCTTTTTGGGGTGAAGACGGAAGATCTGGCTTCTGTAATTGCTTCTCCAGTGAATATGGGCATTGGCAGGTTAATCCACTTCCTTATACTGTTTCTTTCTTTCTCTAGTGGGGTAGAGCTCTGGAGAGGTGAGGTTCCAGGACACATTGGTGAGGTCATTTGCTCAAGGAAGTCAGGATGGAATCATCATAGCATCTGCATCTTGGTGGCTGAAAGGTAGTAAGATATAAAGCAGGACAAAATGATTAATGAAGAAGAACCAAAAAGTAGGAATAGAACAGATGAGAACAGGGTGGAAAGAAAAGAGGAAATCTATTTTAGGTATGTCTCTAGGGGCCCATGATTTTCATAGTTTTTGTCTAAGCTTGATAGATAACATGTTGGTGGATGGAAATATTGTCTGGGAAGATTTTGTCAGAGTTGAGTTGTCAGAGTTGATGAAAGGTGGTAAGACATAATTCAGGACAAAATGATTAATGAAGAAGAACCAAAAAGTAGGAATAGAACAGATGAGAACAGGGTGGAAAGAAAGGAGGGTCTATTTTAGGTATGTGTCTAGGGGCCCATGACTTTCATAGTTTTTGCCTAAGCTTGAAAGATAACATGGAAATATTGTCTATGAGAAGATGTTGTCAGAGTTGAGGACATGGATAGAAAGTTGGATTAGGGCAAAGAATAGCTTCTAAACTTGAAGGAAAATCTATGAATAAATGAATCTATGAATAAAAATAACTGTTTACCCCATCTACCTGACTCAGGGTCCATGTATATTTAGCATAAGAGCCTGTGTAGCCTCTGAGTCCCTGTTAGACTGAAGTCACAGCTCATGGTCACAGCTGGGCACATTGTAGGCTGCACTCATTTCAGGACCAGTCTTCTTTGAGTGGCAGGGTAGGATGACCCAGCCTCCTTTCAGAGAGTGGGGCATTCCCTACCAGTGCTACTTTATAGGAAGGACAAGTTCCTGGAGTGGCCCATGAGGGAGCTTACAGTGAAATTCTTGATGGAAGTGACCAATGATGGTGGAGAGAGGGATCTGTTAGAGGTCTAGGCTCATCATATCTGTGTGGGTATCCAAAGATTCTAATGCTAGGGTTCCAAATGAAAGGCTGGTGTTTGGTCTGGTATTGATCTAAAAGACCATCATTGAGTGAGCTAGTCTCTTGTCCTTATCCAGCTTTTGTAGTCCTTTCTTTATTTGATGAGTTTAGACTTTCTCTCTGTTGTTAGAGCACTGTCATTCGTTGAATCCAAACTGGTACTAAGTTTATGGAGTCTGTCTTCTTTGGGCCTTTCTTGATTGCCAAGCTTATTCAGTCTAAGTCTAATTCGTTTGTGAGTTTATGATGCCTTCTTTATGCCGTTCTACTAGGAGCCCAGGATTAATTAGGTCTAAGTCTAATCACAGAGGGATATTAAGCACTTTTACTTGAATTATATGATTGCCTCTTGCTTATGGATACATGTACACCTGTACCCAGGACCCTGAATCCTAGCCTATATTTAGTATCTATAACTTTGTTAGGTAACTCTGTGTGAGTCAAACCTTCCAAAGCTTCTAGTCAGCACCCCTCACTTTTACTTCTTCCTCCTCTGGGCCCAAGCAACTAATACATTTCCCAAAGAAGGTTCTAAAAGCAGCTTTATCTTTTCCTTCTGGGTGCAGCAAGAGAAGTTCCGTCAGGAATTCTTTGAGAGAGAGAGAGAGAGAGAGACAGAGAGAGAGACAGAGAGACCATTTGGCTTTCAAAATTCCAGTTCGCTTGGTGAGTTTTGTGGTTAGACAAGATGAAGAATGTGGAGCTGGTATTTGCCAATTAAAGTACTACCAGCAGGTCTCATTGTTAGTATCTCGAACTGAAAGTTTGCATTTTAAGGTTAAGATGTTTTATTGCTTCCAGATGGTCAGCTTGCTTCCAGCCAAAGAACATTACTGCAGAATTTAAGAATAGCTATGATGCAAAGAGAAATTTTAATTATCAGGTAAAGGATCTAATTAAAAAGACATACAGTGAGATGGGCGTTTCGCACACTTGGGCCTATAAAAATCAGCAGTTTAAAAAATTATCTTAAGGAGGAAATTGGAAGATTATTCAGCTCTCGGCAGGGACACTTAAGAAATTTCTCCAATTAGGGAAGGAGAAGTAGGTGCATGGCTCACTCTGAGAGGCCTTGATTTCAAAGTTTTCTCCTTCTCTCTGATTGCATGATCTCGTGAAGGTTCGTTGGATTTTCTCATTCCTTGATCTATATCTGGAATAAAATGATTTCTCTGTAATCAGTTAATTTAGCAAGCAAGTGATCAATTTCTTGGTCTCTGAACTCAGGACCCAGAATTCAGATCTAGAAGCTTTCACCCTACTTAGTGGTTTTGGGCAAGTTCCACAGCCTTGATGAGCTCCAGCTATCTGTCAATCTCCTGAGGGTCTAGGCATCTAGGCAGACAGTGAAAGGTAGCTGGTGTAACCTGCTATTTTAGTCAAAGAAAAGCCAAGGGTTAGGGATGATGGGAGACTAGTGGGAGAATTAATTATTATTTTTTCCAAGAGATTTTTTTTCCCATCAGATTATTGCTGGTGCTTGGTGCCTGCACCACTCCTGGTAGCCATTTCTTTTCCTTTCTTTTATCTGACAGAAGTTAGGAGGCAAGGAAGGGACAGAGAGGTAAAGTGAAAGAGAGAGACCTGCAGCACTACTTCACCATTCATGAAGCTTCCCTTCTGCAGGTGGGCACAGGGGACTTGAACCAGGATCCTTGCACATAATAATGTATGTACTGTGCTGGTTGCAACAATGGCATGCCCCCAGGGAGAAGTAATTCTACAGAGTAATTCTGCAATGCACTGACTTCACTCTGACTCCTTGCCTGTGACTCTTCCTAAGTGCTCCTCAATCGCTATCGAACAGGCCATGGCCTGTGTGCCGCTATGTTCCATCACTGGGGAGCCAGAGACGACCCGAATTGCCCCTGCGGCTCCAGAAAGACTATGACCCACATAGTCAATGACTGCCACCTCTCCAGATTCAAAGGAGGTCTCAAAACTTTACATCAGGCTCAACCTGACGCTGTTGACTGGCTATGGAAGAAGGGCAAACGCTAGAAGAAAAAGTGCTCTGTGACATGGAATCTTCACTATCTTCCCACCCCTGCCATTATGGCATCCAAGACCTCCTGACTGGGAGCTGCGCCATGGTTCAGCCGGTAGAGCACACAAACTAGGACCAGGGTACAAGTTCCCAGTCCCCACCTCACCTCCAGGGGGAAGCTTCATAAGTAGTGGCATAGGGCTGCAGGCATCTCTCTTCTCTGTGTGTCTTTTATCACTTCTCTCTGCCCCTCTCTTTTCAAAGAAAAGACAAGGAAAAGAAAAAGGCCACGTGGAATGGTAAAGACACTGAACCTTAGCAATATAATTCTAGTGGCAAAAAAAGAAAGAGAAAAAGAAAACCTCCTGACTGTCACCACCGTTTTTACTATTTGCCACCCTGGATCTCTGTTGGAATGAAATCCTGAAAATGGCCAGCAAAATGCAACTTAAATCAAGCCCAGTTGGGGCGCTAGCTCAGCAGAAGAGCATTGGACTTGCATGTGTGAAGCTCTAGGCTCTGTCCCTGGTACTGACCGTGCCAGAGCTGGGATAGCTCGCTATGTCCCATAAAGTAAAAATAAATAGGGGCTGGGAGAGCTTACTCACCAAAGCCCACAGTTTACTGCACGCAAGGCCCTGCTTTGAGTCTCTGGTCCACTGGGTGTTCTGGGGATGGTGCTGGGGGAACTCCATGAATGGTGAAGCCATATTATAGTATCTGTCTTCACTCATTCTCTCTCCCCTCCATTATCTCTTTTTCAATAAAGAAGAAGAAGGAGGAAGAGGAGGAGGAGGAGGAGGAGGAGGAGGAGGAGGAGACGAAGAAGAAAAAGAAGAAGAAGAAGGAGGAGGAGGAGATGAAGAAGAAGAAGCAGAAGAAGAAGAAGAAGAAGAAGAAGAAGAAGAAGAAGAAGAAGAAGAAGAAGAAGAAGAAGAAGAAGAAGAAGAAATGGTGGCACACTGCACAGAACACACATGTGACTGTGTACAAGGACCTGGGTTCAATCTTCTAGTCCCCACGTGTGTGTGTGTGTGTGTGTGTGTGTGTGTGTGTGTGTGTAGGGCAGGAGCTTCATGAGTGGCAGAGAAGTAGGTGTCTTTCTTTAAAAAAATTTTTTTTTACTCTATTTTACTTATTTATTGTTGGACAGAGATAGAGAGAAATTGAGAGAGGGAAAGGAATATAGAGGGGAAAGAGACAGAGAGACACCTGCAGTCCTGCTTCACCACTTGTGAAGCTTTCACACTGAAGGTGGGGACCAGGGGCTTGAACCTGAGTCCTTGTGCACTGTAATGTGTGTTCTTAACCAGGTGCACCACCAACTGGCCCCAGGTGTCTTCCTTTCTCTCTGTCTTTTCTTTTCCCTCTCTCTTTCTTTCTTGATCTCTATTTTTTTACCCTCTGCCTAGACAAAAACAAACAAACAAAAAAAGTGGCCACCAGAGACAATGGATTCCTGTAGGTAACAAACCCCAGTGATAACCCTGGTGGCAAAAATTAAGTGAATAAATATAAATAAACAAAGAAGAAGCTGGGCCTGAGTAGGTTACTCAGTGGTATTATGTGTGTGCCCTTCAATTCAAAAAAGATCTTTAAACTCCCCAACCCAAAGACAAACAGTGGCACACCCAATAGAGTATTGCAGTGTGAAAGAACTCGGACTTAAGCCCACTGGCAGGGGGGGGGGAAGCATCACAAGTAGTGAAGCAGTGCTGCAGGCATCTCTCTTTCTCTCTCCCTCTCTATCTTCTTCTTCCCTGTCCATTTTTCTGTCTCTATCCAAAAAATAAATAGAAATAAAAACTCCTCACCAGAATGGCCATCCTACCCTCCTCCTGTGACAGCCAATCACCCAATATGCACCTCACCCTCCCTACATGACTTTGCCAGT
This sequence comes from Erinaceus europaeus, assembly GCF_950295315.1. Lineage (NCBI taxonomy): Eukaryota > Metazoa > Chordata > Mammalia > Eulipotyphla > Erinaceidae > Erinaceus > Erinaceus europaeus. The sequence goes on from NC_080176.1 coordinate 32,200,579, forward strand.
CCTATTGCTGTTCTGTCCAGAGTTAATACAGTCAAATAAAACTATGGCCTCTGAGGATGGCAGTTTCTTATGAAGGTGAGAACATAACTTCCTCTATCTTCAGTAATCCTTCTCCTAGGTATTTACCCAAGAGAAATAAGAATGAATGTCCACACAGAAATTAATATATGACTGTTCATAACTTTTATTTATTCTGGGAACATCTTGACTTCTCTCAATAGATTAATAGATAAAGAAATTGGAATGTCTCCACCCAGTAGCATATTACTCAGTGAAAGAGCCTTTGATAAATTCTACAATATGAATATACCTCAAAATAATGAGGCTGAGTGAAAGAACCCAGGAGGCAGGTGGGGAAGAGTCTGTATTTTTCACACTGAAAGCAAACCTGTATTTTGTTTTGTGGTGTTAGAAGAGAGATACTGTAGAGAATCAGGAAGAGAAAGGATTTAGGGGAGCAATGGAAATATTATATGTTTTCTTTTTAAAAATTTATCTTTATTTATTGGATAGAGACAGCCAGAAATTGAGAGGAAAGGAGGAGATAGAGAAAGAGACAACTGCAGCCCTGCTTCACCACTCGTAAAGCGTTACCCTTGCAAGTGGGGCCTGGGGGCTTGAACCCAGAACTTTGTTTGTTATAATATGTGTGCTTGGGGGTGGAGCCAGGATGGCAACTTGAAGACAACACCTGGTGTGAGTTCCAGAGAAAAGTAGTTTTCAACCTGGGATTCTCAGGAGAGGGAAGGATTTCTGATCATCAGTGGTATGGGAGAGCAAGGGGTGGTCAGGGTGACACTAAAAAAGAGTTCTTGGGCTGGTAAACAGAGGCCAAAAGGACAAAGGAAAGGGAAATCTTTGGCTTGATTATTTTTGAACTCACCCTTCATCCCCACACCAAAACCAGCCCCCACAGGCTGGCCAGCTGCTCCTAGCAGGCTTCCTATGGAGCTACTTTCTTTACCAAGATGCCTGGCCTAGCAGGGGTGTCATTCCAAGCCTTTTTTTTTGAAGAGGGCTAGAGCTCTATTTGACTGACAGAATACTTGGCCAATCAGGGCCTCAGCGCTGCCTGGGAAGACTAGCTGGAAGTTTTGTTCATTTGCTTGTTTTTTTTTTTTTTTGATAATTTTTTTTTTATTTGAGAAAGGAGACATTAACAAAACCATAGGATAGGAGGGGTACAACTCCACACAATTCCTGCCACCCAATCTCCATATCCCATCCCCTCCCCAATAACTTTCCCATTCTCTATCCCTCTGGGAGCATGGACCCAGGGCCGTTGTGGGTTGCAGAAGTTGGAAGGTCTGGCTTCTGTAATTGCTTCTCCGCTGAACATGGGTGTTGACTAGTCGATCCATATTCCCAGTCTGCCTCTCTGTCCCTAGTAGGGTGGGTCTCTGGGGAGCTCCAGGACATATTGGTGGGGTCTTCAGTCCAGGGAAGCCTGGTCGGCATCCTGATGGCGTCTGGAACCTGGTGGCTGAAAAGAGAGTTAACATACAAAGCCAAACAAATTTTTGAGCAATCATGGACCCAAAGGTTGGAATAGTGGAGATGAAGTGCTAGGGGGTGCTCATTGCAAACTCTAGTGTACTTCTGCTTTCAAGTATATATTTTGCCCTAGTTTGTGGATACATGTGAACATACGCTCTGCCTCATGGAACCTAGTCTATATCTAGGTTTTGGGACTTTGTTAGGAAGTGAACCACCTGGGATGGAATTAGAGAATACTATGAAAGGAAAGGTCTCACCCAAGTAATGAAGCTGAAGGGTTGTCATTCCACACCTGAAGTCTCTGGACACAGTCTGAGGTGAAGCATGTTGAGGTGGCACTCGTTGCATTGATTAGGTTGCGATTGGTGGATGCAATATTATTTGATATGAATTGGGAGAAGCATGTGGGAAAGTGGGCCCTACCCTAAGGTTTCAGGACTGGGGGAAAAAATCATGTTGAGTGAAATAAGTCAGAAACAGAAGGATGAATATGGGATTATCTCACTCTCAGGCCGAAGTTGAAAAACAAGGTTAGAAAAGAAAACACAATTAGAACCTGAACTGGAGTTGGCGTATTGTACCAAAGTAAAAGACTCTGGGGTGGGTGGGTGGGTGGGGAGAATACAGGTCCATGAAAGATGATGAATGACATAGTGGGGGTTGTATTGTTAAATGGGAATCTGGGAAATGTTATGCATGTACAAACTATTGTATTTACTGTTGAATGTAAAGCATTAATTCCCCAATAAAGAAATAAATTATTTAAAAAAAAAGTTCCTAATGGAATAGTGTCTACTTAGACTTAGATACCCTCCTCACCTACTTCCTATTACACTTCCCAGAGTCACTCCAAAGCTAACGTTATCAAAGTAAGGACTACAAAAAGCTCAATAAGGGCAAGAGACTGGCATACTTTAATGATGACTCTTTAGTCACTATCAGGCCACCCCATCAGCTGCGGCCCTGGTCAGGGAGTCTGGAGATTCTCAAACAGAGAAGATGGGCCTAGACTTGAATAGATTCCCTCTCTCCATTGTTACTGGAACAACACAATAGAGCCCTTTGTGGGCCCCCATAGGACCTTGCCTTCAACATGAATCCACAATCCTCCCTTCCATCCTCTGAAGGGAGGCTGGACAACATACTCTATCTTCCACCTGAGGAAGTTGGGTTCTGAAATGGGGGCAGCTTGGAACGTTCCTACTCATGACCTAAGAATGTGAGCTCAGATCTATAGGGATGCAGAGGTCACATTGGCTCCTAAGATGAATAGGGGCCCCAGATCACAACAAATTGATGGGGTTTACAGTCAACAACATTTATACCCCTTTCCCATATTAGGGAGCTACTCTCTTCCCTGATCCAGCTTTCTGGTCCTTTTCCCAGCCATGACATCATTTCCCCAGACAATAACTTGGATCCACCTGTATATCTGATGTCAGGCTCAGAAAAAAAAACCAAACAAACAACAACAACAAAAAACATTGATATAGTCATGGGCCATTTGGAATATAACTAAAATAGACCTACTAACTATCTACAAAACGGAAACCCCCAAATATTCATCTGCACTATTCCAGCTTTTAGGTTCATGATTAGTCAAAAATTTGTTTGTTTTTAACTCCTCTTTCAGCCACCATGTTCTAGATGCTACTATGATGCCAACTGTACTTCCCTGGGCAGATAACCCCACCAATGTGTCCTGGAGCCCCACTTCCCCTGAGCCCTGCTCCACTAGGGAAAGAGAGAGAGATAGGCTAGGAGTATGGATCAAACTGCCTATGCCCATGTTCATTGAGGAAGCAATTACAGAAGCCTGACCTTCCACATTATGCACCCCATAATGTTTTGGTTCATGCTCCCAGAGGGATAAAAAATAGGAAAGCTATCAAGGGAGAGGAGGGGATATGGAGTTCTGCTGGTGGGAATTGTGTGTAGTTGTACCCCTCCTATTCTATGTTTGTCTTTGTCAGTGTTTCTTTTTTATAAATAACAATTTTTTTTTAAAAAGAATGTGTTCTCAACCAGGTGTGATACCACCCAGCTCCCTTCTGTCTTCTGATAAGGAGATTCTGACATTGGCAGTACCATGATGAACCTGGAAGACCTCATGCTAAGAGAAATTAAGTTAGCCGCCCTGCTGGTATGTGCTGCATAACCAAGTCAGAAGAACATAATAATAATGATAATAATATGACTTATAATAATATTATCATTATTATTATTATTATTACTAGAGCACTGCTTAAGCTGTGGCCTTTGGTACTGCTGGGAATTGAATCTGGGACTTTTAGTGGCTCAGACATGAACACTTTTTGCACCACCATTATGCTGTCTTCCCAGTCTTGGGCTGGAATACTGGGGGTAGAGGTAGAACTGGAGATTTCTGGGAGCAATGGAGGGGACTAGGGGGATATGGGTGAAAGTGTGTACAATTACAGCTATGTGAGATGCAGAAGTCTGGGAGTTGGATGTACACATAGTGTGAGGACTGTAGCTAATGACACTGTATTGACTATAGGGAAATTGCTAGAAGAGTAGAATTCAGGTGCAGTCAATCTCTCTCTCTCTCCTCTCTCTCTCTCTCACACACACACACCAAGTGAAGAGAATGTACGTTAATTATTCTGACTGCCATCCACTGTGTATATCAAATCACTGTTGTATACACACACACAGACCAAGTGAAGAGAACGTACGTTAATTATTCTGACTGCCATCCACTGTGTATATCAAATCACTGCTGTATACACACACACACCAAGTGAAGAGAACGTACGTTAATTATTCTGACTGCCATCCACTGTGTATATCAAATCACTGTTGTATACTTTACACAGATACAGCTTCCACATAAAACTAGATTTAAACAGATAGCCTAAACAACTCATTCTCTAGCTTGAAAGTGGATGGTATTTGTCACATGCCTTGAACACTTAAAGCAGTTAGTTGCCTTTTATCACAGGTGAGCCATACTTAGATAGAATTCATTTTATTTTCTGTTTTATTTATTTGTCATTTTATTGGGAGGTTAGTAGTTTATATATAGTACAGCTGTTGACATATGGGTTCAATTTCTCATCCCATCATGATAATTGTCTGCAAAACACTCTCACCCCTAACTTGGGTCCTTTTCCACCATCATGCACTGAGACTCTTCAAAGTCCTCCCCATCAGACCACCCTTCTTCCCCAGAGTCCTTTGCTTTGGTACAATACATTGATATTGATTTGTTTGATTTTTTAATTAAAATATTTTGTTTGCATTGTTGGGACCTCATGCATGCACAAGCTCACTGCTTGGGGATTACTTTTTCATTTGTTGAGAGTCAGGGGAGGGAGAAGGGGAGAGAGAGAGAGAGAGAGAGAGAGAGAGAGAGAGAGAGAGAAGAGAAGAGAAAAGAAGAGAAGGAGAGAGAGAAGAGAAGAGAAGAGGGGGAGGGGAGGGGAGAGGAGAGGAGAGGAGAAGAGAGGAGAGAGAGAGAGAGACCACAAACTGAGTTTCCCCTGATGCCACTGCTGCTCTTCCTTGTGGTGCTGGGGTTCCTATTGGGGTTGACCAAATCTCATAGTACACTACTCAGTGAGGTATCTCTCCAACCCAATACAACTGATGAAAAATAAAGGACTAAAAGAATGATACAGAGTACGACTGTCAACTCAAAACATGACCCCAAAGACTTCAGAGTGGGCTGAGGGCTGACCTTGGGGAGTAGGAACTCTAGGCCTTTCTTTGGGAAGGTTCTTTGCCCAGAAAATATCCTCTCAGAAGCAGCTTGCACACAGCTGTCTCTGCACAACCAGAACTGCCATCTGGCCTGTGAAGGCAGAAGGACATACGGCAGCTAAGTGGTTTGTTACAGAATCTCATCCATAATGTGGGGGAAGGCGCATCACTCGGAAGTGACAGATAACAGCAAGACTGGAGGCAGGGGGTTCTGAATTCCCCCCCTCCCCTATGGCAGCTGGCTGTGCTCACAGGCCTGCATGGAGTCAGAGCTATGCCAAGCTTAGGGGTGCAGCTGTGGGTGTGGAGGTTACAAGGCAGATGTTGTGGTGTTGGCTTTGGGGAGATCTGTAAGATGAGCTCTCATCAATTCAAATATCCCTTTATGAGTTGGGGAGATAGCACAGTGGTGATTCAAAAAGGCTACCATGTCTGAGACTCCCAGGTCTCAGATTTGATAAGAACTGATAAGAGGAAGGGGAGGGAGAGAATAAAAGAGATACCTACTGCACTGCTTCACTGCTAGTGTAGATTCCTCCCCACCCCTGCCCCCCACCTCCCTGTGGGAACTGGGGACTTGAACCAGCATCCTTGCACCTCTATAAATAAGCCAGAGCTGAGCAGTGCTCTGGTAAAATAATCTCTATCTTTTCTTTATAAGAACATAAGCAGGGACCAGGGGTGGTGCACCTGCTTAAGTGCTCACCTTACAGTGTACAAAGACCCAGGTTCAAACCCCTTATCCTGACATGTGTGGGAAAGCTACATGAGTGGCTACAGGTGTTCCTTTCCCTCTCTATCTCTCCTTCCCCTCTCAATTTCTTTCTATATCTATCCAATAATAAATTAAATTAAAATCTACAAAAAATGAGCATGGGCTATTGGGCCAGATTGTGTCACACCCATTACCATGTGTGAGGATGCTGGTTCAAGTCCCCAGTCCCCACCCGCGAGACAGGGAGGTGGGGTGCGGGCGTGGGGAGGAGTCTACACTAGCAGTGAAGCAGTGCAGTAGGTGTCTCTTTTACTCTCTCCCTCCCCTTCCTCTTATTAACTTCTCTCTGTCTTATCAAATACATAAATTAAATTTTTAAAAGGGTCTACACCTGTATGGGCAACAGCTCGCACAAACCAAACCTAGTAAATGTTTTACTGTTTCTTATACCTGAAGAGCATGAACAAGGACCTTGGTGGGTCATATGACCTACTCAGACTCAAGGCCTTTTGTACATTTATTTATTTCATCTGTTCCTTCATTCACTTTCTTTTTAAATATTTATTTATTTTCCCTGTTGTTGCCCTTTTTATTATTGTTGTTGTTATTGATGTCATTGTTGGATAGGACAGAGAGAAATGGAGAGAGAGGGGGAAGACAGAGAGGGGGAGAGAAAGATAGACACCTGCAGACCTGCTCCACTGCCTGTGAAGCGACTCCTCTGCAGATGGGGATCTGGGGGCTCAAACCAGGATCTTTACGCCTGTCCTTGCAGTTTGTGCCACAAGCGCTTAACCCACTGCGCTACTGCCCCACTCCCCCTTCGTTGACTTTCTCCCTTAATATTATTTGTGAGAAATTGGCTGGGAGTATGGATCAATCTGTCAATGCCCATGTTCAGCGGGGAAGCAATTACAGAAGCCAGATCTTCAACTTTTCTGCATCCAAAATGATCTTGGGTCCATACTCCCAGAGGGTTAAAGAATAGGGTTAAAGCTATCAGGGGAGGGATGGGATACGGAGGTCTGGTGGTGGGGATTGTGCAAAGTTGTAGTTGTACCCCTCTTATCCTATGGTTTTGTCAATGTTTCCTTTTTATAAATAAAAAATAAATTAGTTGTGAAGCATCGCTGTGTAAAGAGTAGGAGAGACCCAGCATGGTGCTCTCACAGTTCACTTAGGGACAAAAATGTGAGCAAAGAATTATGATGCCAAGTGGCCACTGAGGTCACAGAGCCAACTTATAGTTGGGTAAATAACATGATTAGGGGGTTGGGAAAGTTTTTTTCCCCCTACCAGGATTATTGGTAGCTGAAAGCCTGCATAACTCCGTGGTTTGCTGCAGCAACTTAAAAAAAAAAACTTTTTTTTTTCCTTTCAGGGTTGGGGGTCTTGTTTTTTTCTTTTCCCTGCCAAGGGGCATTTGGATTTTTATAACATTGCCTGCTGGCCATACAAAATTGTGAACTTAAAAAGTAAGATTTACTGGAGTCAGGTGGTGGTATACCCAGCTGAGTGCACGTCATCATGTACAATGAACAAGGATCCAGGTTCAAGTCCCCAGTCACCATTTGCAAGGGGGAAGCTTCATGAGTGGTAAAATAGTGGTGCTCTTTGTCTCTCTTCCTCTCTCTTTGTCTCTCTTCCTCTCTCTTTCCATCCTCCCTCAATTTATCTCTGTTCTAAAGAAATTAAAATTTTTACTATGAAAAATTTAAATTACTATTATGAACAAAGCTCCTAGATTTATTGAATTTTGAATCACACATGCAGTTGTCTCAACAGGGCCAGACCAAAAGATTTTTTGTACTGTATATAACCTGTAGGACAGATATTCCCCACAGACAGTGAGAGACAGAGAGAGTTAGAGAGACAGAAAAGGAGAAAAACCAAAGAACTGCTCCAACAATCATGAAACACCCTCCACCCAAGGTGCTCCCATGCAGTGGCCAGGGGCTCAAACCCAGGCTCTTCCACGTGGTAATGTGTGTGCTTTATTGGGAGAGGCACCTGTCAGTCCATACTTGAGGAAGATTTGGCGCAGGCTGTCATACACACACACACACACACACACACACACACCTGACAGAAATGCCTAGGGCCAATCTGAGGCCAAGTTCCCGACATTTTACATTTAATAATGCAAGTTGGATTTAAATAATGCAAGTTCATGATTTCTCTAAGTCTAAGGCTGCAAATCACAGGCTTATATGGATCCAGTTCTGAGATGGAGTAACATAACCCTATTTCCTTCCTCCTTCTGAAACATAAAGCATCTCCCTAGGTTTGAAGCAAATAGCACCTTGGTATGATTTATTTAGTCCTCTTATTTATTAATGTGTGAGAATGTGCTAATTGATTTCTGCTGTGCCACATACAGGTATGTTTCTCCCCAAATCCTCAAGATACTTGAATTCAGTTACATCACTCTCAACTCCCTTTCTTCTCTCTTCAGTCTTTCCTTCTTGGCGAGGCCTTCAACTTGCTTGTTCGCCTCCACAAAAAGATCAATAAGGGGAAAAAATGTCCATCTGCACATTTTGTGATGACATTCTGAAAATGCAGGTTAATAACAGAGAGCTGTGTGATAGGGGTGGGGACCAGCTTTGCCCCTGTCTGCTCTGAGGGAGCCCTTCTCCCCTTATTGTAGGCTCATAGGCTGAGTCCCCCTTTCCCCTCCTCTGGGAGTCAGACTGACCTTGACCTCTCCTTGGAGACTGGGGAGGTAGTAGACCAGATACAATAACACTAAAGATTCAGCATCTGGGGGAGTCGGGCGGTAGCGCAGCAGGTTAAGCGCAGGTGGCGCCAAACGCAAGGACCAGTGAAAGGATCCCGGTTTGAGCCCCCAGCTCCCCACCTGCAGGGGAGTGGCTTCACAGGTGGTGAAGCAGGTCTGCAGGTGTCTTTCTCTCCTCTTCTCTGTCTTCCCCTCCTCTCTCCATTTCTCTCTGTCCTATCCAACAACAATGACATCGATAATAACTACAACAATAAAACAACAAGGGCAACAAAAGGGAATAAATAAATAAATATAAAAAATTAAAAAAAAAGATTCAGCATCTGGTGGACTGGGCTGCTGATCAGCTCTGAGCACATGGTACAAGGTCAAGGTTCTCTCTGGTTATTGGTGGCTGAGTCCTATCTCAGTCTACCTGGATGTCACTAGCTCAGCTGCCTGTATTTTCTTTGTTGGTCTCCTCACCCATGGAAGCTGCCAGGTCTCTGCACCCCTAACCTGGCTCTACAACTTGCCCAGGAATGATTCTCTCTTCCCTTCCTTCCCTTCCCTTCCCTTCCCTTCCCTTCCCTTCCCTTCCCTTCCCTTCCCTTCCCTTCCCTTCCCTTCCCTTCCCTTCCCTTTTCTCCTTCTTCTTCCTCTTCTTCTTCTCCTCCTCCTCCTCCTCCTCCTTCTCTCTCCACTCTCCTACTCTCTTCTCTAAGATAACTCCTGGGTTGGAAAATTTCTTCTGAAATGTAGGTATTTCTTTTATTTCACTTATTTTTATGTATTATTGGTTAGAGACAGAGAGAGATTGAGAGGGGAGGGAGAGAGAGAGAGATAGAGAAACACCTGCAACCCTCATGAAGCTTTTCCCTTGCAGATGGGGACTAGTAGGCTGAACCTGCGTCCTTGTGCATGGTAATGTGGATGCCTAACTAGGTGCATTCTTCATGTGCACAAGCCTCTATAATATTTACACAACTTGCCTTAACTTAGCAAACCTTTGCAGCAACAAAGAGATGGTCATTGACTTTAAGTGGGAGAAGAAAGAGAGAGAAAAGCATGGTGGAGGAATACACTGTCTATCCATTGCCCATTGTTGTTATAAGTGACAACTTTTTATTTTATTTTATTTTGTTGTGGAGGTTAATGCTTGACAGTATAGTCATTGATGCATGACTATGATTTCATCCTTCACCAGGAACTGAAAGTTCCCTTCCATCCCTCCCTCCCTCCCCCTTCCTCTCCTTCCCCACAGTCCTTTGCTCTGATGCAATACTCCATGCCCAGTCCATATTTCACTTTGTGTTCTCCCTCCATGTCCCTATGAATAAAAATTCTTATGGGGCCAGTGCTGGCTATGGGATGAGAGGGAGAGACTGAGAGATGGGACTCTTGGCTTTCTGAAGCCTACAGGTGCTGTGTGATGTTGTTGCTGCTCAGGACTGGGGCTGGAGTAGAAGAAGTTGCTAGAAAAGGAAGGTGAAGAGAAAGGGCAGTTGAAGATGTATATTATCATAAGCAAAGACCTGGGTTCAACAGGTATCTCTCAGTGTGTGTCTCTCATTCTCTCTCAATTTCTCCCTTCCCCCTCTCAATTTCTCTCTGTCTCTACTAGAGAGGGAGAAAAAGGAAGAGAGAGAGAAAGAGAGAAAGAAAGAAAGAAAGAAAGAAAGAAAGAGAGAAAGAAAGAAAGAGGCGACAATGGGGACTTTATGGTGGTAAGAAGCTAGGAAGTCTATTTTAGGTGTGTTCCTAGGGGCCCCATGACTTTAATGATTTTTGCCTGAACTTAAAGGTTAAACTTAAAGTGGGCTAAAAATATTGTCTGGGAAGATGGTATCAGAATTGAGAATAGAACTAGAAGGGTGAATTAGGGCAGAGAGCAGCTCCCAAACTTGAAGAAAACATATAAATACAATTAACTGTTTACCACAGAAAGCTAAACCAGGGCCATGCATATTCATATTTAGCACAGGAGCCTGTATAACCTTGAGTTCCTGTCAGTGTAAGCTCGCATTCCATGGTCACAGCTGGGAACATTCTAGGCTGCACTCATTTCAGAACCAGTTTTCCTCAAGTGGCAGAGTAGGATGACCCAGTCTCCCTTTGGAAAGTAGGGCAGTCCATACTGTTGGCAATTTTTATAAGTGAGCATGAGAGAGAAAGAGCAAAGTATAGCTCATCTCTGGCATATAGGGTGCTGGGGATTGATCCTGGGTCTTCAGGGCTGGTACAGTAAAAGCCTCATCCTGTCTGCTTTTTCCCTTTATTTATTCCATGAGGAAGAGAGGGCGGGGAGAGCTCACAGAGTACCATGTCACCATTTGCGATGCTGTGATCTGTTTTTCTCCTTATTCCCTGTTCCTCCTCTTATTTCTTCATTTGCCACTAGGGCTCACTGCCTGTACGATGAGTCCAGAACTCCCAGTGATTGTTTTTTGCCTTTTTTATTATTTTTTGATAAGGCAGCGAGAGAAGGAGAGAGAACATGGGGGAGAGAAAGAGAAAGAGAAAGAGGAGGGACACCTGCAGTATTGCTCCTCTGCTTGCAAAGCTTTCCCTTGTAGATGGGAATCAGGGACTTGAACCCAGGCCCCTGTACATGGTAACATGTGTGCTCTACTGGGTATTAAACTGCCAAGTCCCTGTCTTTCTTCATTTTATGTAGTGTCAGGAATGGAACCTGGGAACTTATGTGAACAAGGCATGTATCCTATCACTAAGCCACCTCTCTGGTTAAAAATTTCTTTCTTTTAAAAAATTATTTATTTATTTATTGGGTAGAGGCAGAGAGAAATTGAGAGGGAAGGGGGAAGATAGAGAGGGACAGAGACAGAGAGATACATGCAGCACCACTTCACCCACTTGTGAAGCTTTTCCTCTGCTGGTGGGGGTTGGGGTTTGAATCCAGATCATTGTGCACTGCAGTGTGTATGCTTAACCAAGTGTACTACCACCTGCCCCCACCCCTAAATTTATTTCTTCATTTTGTATTGTCACCAGAGTTATTTCTGAGGATTGGTGTCTATACAATGAATTCACTCATCCAAGCAGCCAATTTTTTTTTCTTTTTTACTTGATAGGACAGAAAGAAATTGAGAAGGGAGGGGGAAACAGAGAGTGAGCACTTGCTCACTTTTCATGGGCTGAAACTTCCTTCATACAGGTGGGGAGTGGAAGCTTGAACCTGGGTCCTTGTACACAGTAACATATATGTTCAACCAAATGATAGATAGGGAGAGAGGAAGAGAGATACCTGTAACACTGCTTCATCACATATGAAACTGGGGACTGGGCATTTAAACTCAGGTTCTTGTTCATGAGAATGGGTGCAACCCCATCTGGCTTCCCAAACATGTTTGGCTTATGTAATAATGGCAGTGGCCCTGCTTTGAGGTTTTAAAGATTTTTTTCTGGGTACACTCTATTGCCTGGGTACCTGGGTGTAAGAAAGAAGATGGGGAGATTGATTCTGAGTTGTGACCTGGAGGCATGGCCTTGGAGTAACAGTAGCTAGTGTTTTGCTCTCCCCAGCCTAGTAGGAAATGCAATGGAAATCACTTGAAAACTAAACAATGTATGACCAAGATTTCTTCAGAAACTCACCAACCTACAGGTAAGTATAGACACATGTGGCTTGTACACAGAAAAAGGGTGAGGGAGAGATTCCTGGGACTAAAAGACAGTACTCAGGGATTGCTTGCACCAAACTGGGAGAGTGACAGTTGAAGCACACCACTTTTGGGTCTGAATCAAAGAAACAACTTTAAAAGAAAAAAAAAAAAGGAAGAAAAAAGAAAGAAAAAGAAAACCACTTAAGCCATAGGTAAGTACAGATATGTGTGGCTTGTGGATGAAAAGGGGTGAGTCCTTCCAGACAACAAGTTACAGATGCTACCATGCATCCATCCCAGCTTCTCTGGGCAGACGACCTCACCAATGTGTCCTGGACCTCTCCAGAGCTCTGGCCCACTAGGGAAAGATAGAAACAGGCTGGGGGTACGGATTGACCTGTCAATGACCATGCTCAGTGGAGAAACAGCTATAGAAGCCAGAACTCCTACCTTTTGCTCCCCATAAACAACCTTGATCCATACTCGCAGTGGCAGAGAAGTGATAGGATGAAGATAAGAGGACTCTGCACTCCAGCTCCATCAGCACCCAGAGAGAGAAGGAAAAGGAGAGGGACATATGGAGGTAGCTATGATATCATGAGTGGCTTAGAGGGGAAGTGAGGAGTGAATCAGAAAAAGAAGGGGCAATTATGCCTAAATGTGGACAGAGAGAGTTGTAGGGAAGATGATTGGCTGATGTCTACAACCTTAGGGGAACTGTGGTGGACTGCAGTGGGGAGAGTGACGATTCAGAACTCTGGTGGTGGGAATGGTGTGGATTCAAACCTCTGTTGACATGTAATTCTGTAATGTAAAAATAAATTAAAGAGGGTGGGGGAGACAGCATAATAGTTATGCAAACAGACTCTCATGCCTAAGGCTCTCAAGTCCCAGGTTCAGTCCCCCTCCAACCCCCAGCCCTGCACCACCATAAGCCAGAGCTGAGCAGTGCTCTGGTGTTTCTCTCTGTGTGTGTTTCTGTCTCTCTTCATCTCTCTCAAAAAATAAAATAAAAATTAAAAATAAATAAATAAATTAATTAATTAAAGATAAAAGGAAAAAAAAAAAAAGAAAATGGATGGGAAAGTCCACTTACAAGGGAAAAAAGGGGGGGTGAGTGAGTGATTTCCAGGACTAAACACCTGTGCTCAGGGCCTGCTGGCATCAAATTGGGAGATAGGTGGTTGAGCTGTAACACTTCCAGCTCTGAGTTTAGGTAAAAAAATACTGTTAAAAAGAAAAAAAAAAGAGCTCCCAGCTCCCCACCTGCAGGGGAGTCACTTCACAGGCAGTGAAGCAGGTCTGCAGGTGTCTTTCTCTCCCCTTCTCTGTCTTCCCCTCCTCTATTTCTCTCTGTCCTATCTAACAACAATGACATCAATAATAATAATAATAATGGCAAAAACCATGAAAAACAACAAGGGCGACAAAAGGGAAAATAAATAAATATAAAAAAGAAAAAAATCACCTCAAAACTCAACAATTTGCAATCATGACTTCTTGCATTTCTAATAATGTTGCCTCACAGAGGCTAGAACAGCAGTAGGGAGACCCTATACTGATATAAGGGACACTGAACAAGTCTAGTGACACAATAAAATCTCCCTTTCCCCCATCAAGACATATAAATAGGGAAATTGAACACCTTAGCCACAGCGACTCCTGCTGGCACAACAACAAAAGAATACTAAATGTGGAAACTGAGAAATATACAGGTAGCAGCAATGACAGAAAACCAAAATGACCAGACAAATCTAGAATGACAGATATAGAGTTCAGAAAACTCATTATAAAATTGCTTCAAGAAACTAAACTTATCATTCAAGAACTCAATCATCATTTTACAAAAGAATTAGAGTACAGAAAAAACAAACAAACAAAAACTCCAACCAGAACTGCAGGGCCTAAAGGACACTTCGAATGCAGTTCAGGTTGAGGTAAGAAGTCTCAGAAGTAGACATAATCAGATGGAGAGAATATCAACACAGAAGATACAACCATCCCACTCTGTGAATTTAAAACTCTTGGAGAGGAAAAGCTTAGGAAAAATGAGATGTTGTGACCCCAACAGGAGTCTGGGACTATTAGCATATGAATGACTGAGGTGGGACACAGGGAGAAGGGAAGGTATAAAAGGCAAATAGTTGGAGCAGGTCACTCTCTTTTTCTTCTGCTTCATCTTGGCAGAGGTGCTCCAGGTATCTGCCATGGTTACTTTTCCTGGGAACTGAACATGTGTGACTCTGCTAGCCGGTAAACTTTTAAGATCCCTCTACAGCCATGAGCAATCTATACCTCAGCTGATAATTGTTTATCTTACGGGACTAAACTTTTAATAACTATACTTAGGCTTTATGGACCTAGCGCACTCTTAACTCCTGATGATAAAATTGCTTATTTGGTGTATCTAAATATATGTCCCATGTTTTTGTAATGCCCTAATAAACCTTGTATTGTTTAAATCCATTCCTGGCTCCCCACTGTGAATCCTTTTACCTGTCACAACAGCTCCAAAACTCCTTTTTAAGTTGAAATTACAACAATGAGGCACTCCTTTATGAAGCACCAGACTCCATCAGAAAGACAAACATCAGAGTTATTGGTATCCCTGAGGAAGAAGAGAGGGAAAGGGGAGTAGAGAACATAGTCAAAGAAATTTTAGCAGAAAAATTTCCATATCAGAGCAATGTTCAAAATTTAGAAATCCAAGAATGTTAAATAACACCTAAATTTTTTAATCTAAGATGATACACACCAAGACATGTCATTAAAACATTATGCAAAACAAGGAAAAATATTGTAGGCTTCCAGGGAAAGGAAGAAAGTCACATACAAAGGCAGAACCATCAAGCTTTCATCAGATTTCTCATCACAAAACCCAGAGGCAAGGAGAGTGGAATGGCATATTCAAAGTATTAAGAGATAAAAATTGCTGGCCATGAGTTCTGTATCCTGCTAAGTTATCCTTCAAATAAAAATAGAGCCTATATTTCCCCTAGTCCTGGAATCTCTAGAGTGGGGCTCACTTGCCTGCATGCGTCTCTCAATTCATACCAAATGATACTGCCTCTGCTGTTCTCAACCTAATCAATGCAATGAGTACCACCTCAGCATGCTTCACTTCAGACTGTGTCCAGAGATGTCAGGCATGGAATGTCAACACTTCAGCCTCATTACTTGGGTGAGACCTTTCCTTTCATAGGATTCTCTAATTTCATTTCAGGTGGTTCATTTCCTAACCAAGTCCCCAAACCTAGATATAGACTAGGTCCCATGAGATAGTGCATATGTTCACATCTATCCATAAATTAGGCAAAATATATACCTGAAAGCAAAAGTACACAATAGTCTGCAGTGAGTCAATATAGGCAGCAAGCAAGTAGAAAGACCTAAAAAGATACCATAAAGTTTCTAATGAAATAGTGTCTACTTAGACTTAGATACCCTCCTCACCTACTTCCTATTACACTTCCTATAGTCACTCCAAAGCTAGCCTTATCAAAGTAAGGACTACAAAAGCCGAATAAGGGCAAGAGACTGGCATACTTTAATGACTCTTTAGTCACTATCAGGCCACCCCATCAGCAGGGGCCCTGGTTGGGGAGTCCAGAGATTCCCAAACAGAGAAGATGGGCCTAGACCTCAAATAGACCCCTCTCTCCATTGTTACTGGTCATCTCTATCAGGATCAACACAATAGACCCCTTTGTGGGCCCCCATAGGGCCTTGCCCTCAACATGGATCAACAACGGTAGAGAATGTTCCATCCTCCAAAGGGAGGCTGGACAACATACTCTATCTTCCACCTGAGGAAGATGGGTCCTGAAATTGGGGCAGCTTGGAATGTTACTACTCATGACCACAGAATGTGAGCTCAGATCTAGAGGGATACAGAGGTCACATAGGCTCCTAAGCTGAATATGGGCCCCAAATCAGACCAAATCTATAGGGTTAACATTCAACAATATTTATACAGCTTTCCCATATTTGGGAGCTACTCTCTTCCCTGATCCAGCTTTCTGATCCTTTTCCAGCCATGACATCATCCCCAGATAATAACTTGGGTCCACCTGCACATCAGATGTCAGGCTCAGAAAAACAAAACAACACAAACAAACAAAAACACTAATATACTCATGGGCCCTTTGGAATATAACTAAAATAGTCTTACTATCTACAAAATGGAGGACCCCAAATCTTCATCTGTACTATTCCGGCCTTTAGGTTCATGATTAGTCAACAATATGTTTGGCTTTATATGTTAACTCTTTTTTTTTTATTTAAGAAAGGATTAATTAACAAAACCATAGGGGTACAACTCCACACAATTCCCACCACCCAATCTCCATATCCCACCCCCTCCCCTGATAGCTTTCCCATTCTCCATTCCTCTAGGAGCATGGACCCAGGGTCATTGTGGGTTGCAGAAGGTAGAAGGTCTGGCTTCTGTAATTGCTTCCCCGCTGAACATGGACGTTGAATGGTCAGTCCATACTCTCAGTCTGCCTCTCTCTTTCCCTAGTAGGGTGTGTCTCTGGGGAAGCTGAGCTCCAGGACACATTGGTGGGGTCTTCAATCCAGGGAAGCCTGGCCAGCATCCTGATGGCATCTGGAACCTGGTGACTGAAAAGAGAGTTAACATACGAAGCCAAACAAATTGTTGAGCAATGTTAACTCTTCTTTCAGTCACCAGGTTCTAGATGCTACCTTGACGCTAACTGAACTTCCCTGGATAGATAACTGCACCAATGCGACCTGGAGCCCTGATTCCCAGAGCCCGCCCCACCAGGAAAAGATAGAGACAGGCTGGGAGTATGGATTGACCTGTCAATGCCCATGTTCATCAGGGAAGCAATTACAAAAGCCAGACCTTCCACCTTCTGCACCCTATAATGTCCCTTGGTCTATGTTCCCAGAGGGTTAAAGAATAGGAACGCTATCAGGGGAGGGGAGGAGGTATAGAGTTCTGTTGGTGGGAACTGGAGTTGTACCCCTCTTCTTCTATAGTTTTTGTCAGTGTTTCCTTTTTATAAATAAAAATTATATTAAAAAATCAGAAAAACTAAAGCAAACAAAAAATATGAGGGAAAAATAAATATTTTTGCAAACATTAAGAATCTGAAGCAATTTGCCCCTACCAAATCTGCCTTGCAGGAATCACTGAGAGGAGTCCCACATGAAAGAAGAAGCAAAGGAATTCCATCTTTTAATGAGATGATCAGTATTAGAATAGAACCAGGAATACAAAAACATCAGGGAAAACCAAACAGAGGAAAGGGGAGAACAAAATAATCAGAACAGCACAGTCCATTGTTGGTGAACCAAGACCAACTTAAAAAGACCCTTGTAAATATTATAAGCTAGACACTTTACTCATGATAACCACAAAACAAAATATAGCACAAAGACAAATGGGAAACATATTTACAGTAGGCAAGACCATTACAGAAAACCATCCACATTAAACAACAATCAGAAACAGGAAAAGAGTCAACAAGAACATAAAACAACTTTGAAACAAAAAACAGAATGGTTATAAGAAACCAATAATCAACAATCACCCTTAATGTGAAAGACTTAAATGCACCAGTCAAAAGATTCAGAGTGACTGGATGGATTAAAAACCAAGACCTATCTGTTTGGTGTTTGTAGGAAACATACATCCAAAAGACAGAGGGGTTAGCTGGTGGCACACCTGGTTGAGTGCACATGTTACAGTGTGCAGGGACCCAGGTTCAAGCCCCAATCCCCACCTGCAGGGGGAAAAGCTTTGCACGTGGTGAAGCAGGGCTGCAGGCATCACTCTTTCTCTCTCCCTACCTCCCCCTTTCTTCTTGATTTCTGACTATCTCTATACAATAAATAAATAAAGATAAAAAAATTAAAAAAGAAAGACAAACAGGCTCTAGGTGACAGGTTAGAATAAGATAGCTCAAGCCAATAGTGCAAACAGAGGGGCAGGAACAGCAATTCTAATATCAGATAAATTAGACTTTCAGGCAAAGAAGGTGAAAAGAGATAGACATGGACACTATATATTGGTCAGAGGATTACTCCAACAGGAAGACAGAATAGCCATCATCAATATATATGTTCCCAATATGTGTGCACCCAAATATATAAAAAAAGTGCTTACTGACATTGACAGAAGCACGGTATTAGTTGGAGACCTGAACATACCCTTCACAATAAGAGACAGATCATAAGGACAAACAATAAAGAAATAGAGGCCTTAAATAAAGTCATAGATGAGATGAACCTAACAGATACATTCAGAACTTTGACCATTCCCCTCAATAAAGAGTATATATTCTTTTCAAGTGCACATGGAACATTCTCAAGGATTGACCATATGTTGGGAAACAAAGACAACCGTAACAAATACTGAAATAAAAAAAAAAGTATCCTTTCTGAATTGGGGACTGGTGGGCTGGGATTAGTGGGAGAATATGTTTGTATCTGTGGATTGTAGTACCAACTGGGAATAGACTGAAAATAGTTCAAACACCCCACACCCACCATATCTCAGAAATAACTAGGACTAGTAAAGAAAGAACCCAGTAGGATATGGAAAGGTTTGGACACTTGCGGAGTCAGAAGGGGTTACTCCTGGTGGCTGAAGACCTTTAGGGTGGGAGGGGAGGGTGGGAGAGGTAAAAATCAGGAGAGGAGGTCACAGCTGAACATCAGCACAGAACTATAGGGGTGGGAAACTGGGAAACTTCTGTGTGATGGCAGGACTTAGGGTGTGACCCTGAAGGTAATTACCCTCAGTGTACCTGGAATGTTTGATGGCCCTTCTGAAAGCAGATGCTGACCAGGATGTTCGAGGACAATCCTGTGAGATGCAACATAAGACCAATTAACTTGGCAAGGTCCCTCTTTGGCCTTAGAAGGTGGTCTGGAAGCTTCTTCTTTACTTTGAGACTACTTTGCTTCCTGTCTCCTCCTCCCACAAAGCTACTTGTTTGGGAGTCAGAGGCAGCTGGGTTGAGTCCCTTACTGCTAGGGGACCCCAGATGAGAGAGAGAGAGAGAGAGAGAGAGAGAGAGAGAGAGAGAGGAGAGAGAGAGAGGATATGAATGTTAGCCTGTGTGTTTATGTTTGCCAATAGGGGAGAGAGACAGAGAGACAGAGAGAGAGAATATGAATGTGAGCCTGTGTGTTTATGTTTGCCACTCTCATTAATTAGCTAGCTTCCATCTGTAATGTGGTTGTAATAATACTTAAGGTATAATACCCAGGTCTGTCATGTTATGACTACTCAACAGTGCAGGTTTCTCTCCAGACTTTTTCTGCCCAACATGTGTGTTCACAAACTGTCCCTGGTGTGGGGGTGAGATGGGGTGTTATGCATATGATTAGCATTTTGTGAAGTCCAGTGTTCTACTCCAGGCACCAAACAAAAACAAAAACAATCAAACAGTAGAGGTTGGTGGTAGTGCACCCAGTAGAGTGTACATGTTACAATGCACACTTGTTACAAAGCCCCCAGTCCCCCCTGTACCTGTGAAGCTTCATATATGGCGAAGCACTGCTGCAGGTGTCTTTCCCTGTGGATTTCTCTGCATCAAATAAATAATAAATAAGTCAAGAAACAAAACAAAACAAAATCTTGAACAACCCAAGAAAATCCATCCTTTATGCTTCCTCTGTGTTTTTTTCTCCATCTAGATGTGGCTTTTCCATATAACCCTTTCCTATTTATTTTTCTTGTACATTATACAGAAGCGAGGGCCCTAGAGCGTCTATTGAACTTAGGTACTGAGTTCCAAGGGAGCAAATCAACAGCTTGTTAGATTTTCCTATACACTTTTCTAAGTTAAGAATCAATATTTAATATAGCAAATAAGCAACAAGACAGATAAAACCTGAGAGAGAGAGAGAGAGAGAGAGAGAGAGAGAGAGAGAGAGAGATGGAAACTTGAATGAGATTGTAATGAAGACGGGATCCCCGTGCTCTCCTGGGCTCTGCCGCCACCGCAACCCCCCCCCCCCCTTCCCGTTAGATGCCATCCCGGTTTCATTTTCAGCCTTCAAGAATCAGATGGATGAGCAGGGGCTGTGAATCTCTGCTATGAGTCGCAGCTCCTGGCTTTGGGGAGGGGAATTGGCGGCAGCTTCCCAGTACCTCAAACACGCGTCTTAGGGCGAAATGCACAGGGGTGGGTGGCTGGGCGCGGGAGTGTGGGACTCCGTAGTGGGAGTAGGTGGGCACATAGAGTCTTCCCTCGGAGGGGACCCGCCGAGCCTGCCAGCACCGGCCTGGGTCCCCAAATGGCAGAATCCGCGTCTCCAGGCCGGATTTTCCCTCCAGCCATCCTGGCCACGCACAGCCGAGCCCCGAGCTCACAGAAAGGGATGTCTTCATCCCCTCCCTGCTCGGAACACGCCCGCCTGCTCCGGGGGCGCAGAGTCCCGAGGTGTCCCCTAGTGCCGGCCGGCATGGCCTGAATGCCCCCGGGCCCCGCTCTCCCGAGCCCCCACCGCTGGTGCGCGCGCACCAGCCGGGCGCGGAGAGCTGTGCGCCCCGGAACCTGCGGGCGGCGGCCGACTGGCGGCGGGGCGGCGGGGGCGGAGCTGGCGCAGCAGCCGGTCCCCGCGGGCCGCGCCCCGCCCTCCGCCGCCACCTGCGCGTCCCCGGCAGGCTCTCAGCCCCGGGGTGGCGTGGGCTGTGGTTGCAGCAGCGGCGGGTCCCTGTGGCCAGAGACCGGAACCTGGTGTCGCCTCCTGGGGCGCGGGACGAGCGGCGCTGACCGAGCTGGGGGTGGCCGGCGCGCGTCCCTCCCCGCGATTTGGCGCAGGGGGCCGACAACTGCTGAGACTTTTGAGATCCGATTCCTCCTCTCGGCGGGCTCCCAACGCGCCCGCCCGGGGAGAGGCCGGCGTGACTCGCAGGCCCCGGGGACCGGCTCGCTGTGCGGCTCAGCCACTTGGAACGTGTCAGAGCGCCCGCAGCGCGGGGCGCGCTGGTGAGTTGGGCGCGGGGTGGGGTGTCCCCGCTTCCCCGCGGCTGAGGGTTGGAGTGGACGTGTTTCTGGGCTCTGCCGCCCGCCCACTAGGGCTGCCCCCACTTTGAGAGTCATCTGGACTTGAGCGTGACTGCGGGGCGGTGGGTATATGGGCGCAGTCTCTGCTCAACGTGATGGAGCGGGTCGCTGAGCGGAACAAAGGCGTCCGCCCGAGGGACGGGATCCTTGGCTGAAGGCCCCCGGCCGCGTGCCGTGACGGTCGCCTGCCCACTGGGGTGGCGGCTGTGCAGACTGAGGCGTGGCTTGAACCTTGACACTGCCACCTGCGTGCAGCACCGGGCCGGCCCCCTGCCGACTGCCACATCCCGGTGTCCGCTGCGCTAGCAGCCTCGCGCCAGGAGGCTGAGGGCCCCCCTCGACACCCTTGGGGTTTCAGAGCACAGAACCCTCGTCTAGAAGCCGGGGCTCCTGGAAGGGGCCTCGTGCTGTGGACCGAACGGGCATCTCAGGGGACACTCCTGCGGATCCAGGGGTTCCCGAGTGAGAACTGCAGCACCTCCTCCACCCCCGGCCCGCCCAGTCCTCCTGGCTGTGGCCGCCGCTGGATCGGCCCGCAGCTGCCCCGCGCCTCGCTGGAGCCCTAGGGGCGCGGGTCCGGGGCCAGGGCCAGGGCCAGGGCCGGCCGTGAGTGTTTGATGGCTTCACTGAGAAGAGTCAAAGTGCTGCTGGTGTTGAACTTGATCGCGGTGGCCGGCTTCGTGATATTCCTGGCCAAGTGCCGGCCCATCGCTGTGCGCAGCGGGGACGCTTTCCATGAGCTCCGGCCCCGCGCAGAGGCCGCCAACCTCAGCGCACACAGCGCCAGCCCCCTCCAGGACGCTGTCCTGAAGCGCCTGTCGCTGCTGGAGGACATCGTTTACCGCCAGCTGAATGGTAAGGACACCCCGCTGCACCCACCCCTAGAGGACACCCTGCGCTGCCCTGGGGGAGGGCTGGGGAGAGGTGGGGGACGCAGGGGGCATGACTCCTGGTTCCTGAGCTCTCTCCTCCTAACCTCGGGGGCCTGGGCTGCTGGGAAGAACTTGCTTCTGGTTTGTGGTCCAGCTGTAAGTTTGCTGGCATAGTGGAAACAGGGCTGCACAGCTGATTCCTGGGCCCTGCGTGCAGGAGTCATTCTCTGGCAACGCGATCCCATGTGCAGAAACTCATCAGCGGGCCAGAGGGCACTGCAGGCTCCGGTCCTCCAGGGAGGAAACTTAGCATCTGGCAGGGTCGCTGGTGGGTGGAGATGCAAAGGGGCTGGAGCTCAAATTCTTCCAAAGTGAGTGAATGAGCCCCTCTCTATTCAGATGGACTGCACAGCTAATAAGGAGCACCCCTCCCTTCCAGACCTCGGTGGAGGCTGCTATTAACACAGCGTTTTTCTCCCCAGAGCTGCCAGAGGGCCATTGTTAAAAGTTCCAGGCAGGCAGGGGGAAGCACTATTTTACAGAGTAGCAAAGTAAGGTGTGCCAACCGATTAATGACGGCTGTTGGAAACTGTTCCATGGAACATGGACAAAGGACAGGAGGAGAGGAGGACAGTTGTAATGTGTCCTGGTCACATTTGGTTTCATGACTGATAGGTCCCAGGAGGTCTGCACTCCCCAAGGCCCTGGCTGCAGGCAAGAACCCTTCAGGACTGGAGGGGTGGTGGTTTGTGATGATTCCAAGACTTCCCTGAACTTTTCCCTCACTCATGGTGGTGCTTCCAGAACTACAGCTCACCATAAACTGATGACAATCTTAATGGGAGGGTTTCTCTCTATCAGATCCAGATCAGAACTGCAAAGTCAAGGATTGGAGAGATGAACCAGGTTACTTGTGCTCTGCTGCTGTTAAGTGATAGAAGTTTAGCTCCCATATCTTCTGACCAGAGAGACCATGTTTGTGACTGCTCCTGTATGCTGTCTGTTACTTTCTCATCTGCATATGTGGGAAGGTTGATGATGAAATGGATTTGCAGGGCTGCAGGTGCAGACCTATGCACAGGGTCTTCTTCTGTGTAAGGAAGTGGGACTCAGCTGTCTTCTCTGGGCTTCGAGTGAGGAAAGGTGACTCTCCTCTTCTCTTCTGGGTGTGGTGAGACCAGACCACACAGCACCCTCAGAAAGGACAGTTTATATTTATTTATTTGTTTGTTTATTTATTCATTCATTTGTCTGTCTTTTTAAATATTTAATTACTAGGGCCAGGTGGTGGTGCACTTGGTTGAGCGCACATGGTACAATGTGCAAGGACCTGGGTTCAAGCCCCCAGTCCCCTACCTGCAGAGGGAAAGCTTTGTGAGTTGTGAAGCAGTGTTGTCCCTCTTTCTCCCTCTCTATCACCCCTTCCCTCTCAATTTCTGGCTGTCTCTATCTAATAAATAATGATAATTAAAAAATAAAAAAGATTTAATTACTTATTTGAGAGAGAGAGAAAATTGAGAGAGAACAAAGCATCACTCTGGCACATGCGATACTGGGGTTTGAACTCAGGACTGTATGCTTGACAATTTAGTGTTTTATCCACTGTGCCAGTTCCCAGGTCACCAGTCTCTTTTCTTGATGGCATTCAGTAAGTGAGCACCCAGGATGCTGTGAGCTGGCAGCTCTGGGGGTGGGTGGTATGAGGAAGCTCTTCTCTTGAGTGCTGAAAAACTAACACACAGGGTAAACCATAGCCACAGCTCGTTTCTGGGCTGGGGAGGGGGTTAGGGGCATATGGCCTTATGTCTTTGAGTACATAGAGGACCCAAACAGAACATGCAGGTGGCCTGGGACCCTGTCAGACTGCATTTGGGACATTGTCATTCACAGATGAGCTTCAATCAGGAAATTGAATGTGATCTAACTTCTCCTTTCCTCTTCTCCCTTCCCAGCCCTCCCTAAATGTATTCACTAAGTCCATAGGGCTCATGTACTTCAAACATGGTGAGGTGGGGCTCAGTGCCCAGACTTTGCCCCAATTAACTAGTTTGCTGGAGGAGTGTGGAGCCTGAACTATTTGCTTCCAGCATTGAGGGCCTTTGTTGTTGCCCCAGCTTGTCCCTCAGTCCCCTGGAAGGCCTATAGGGACACAGATTCCAAGTCCCTCCCCGAAGTCTCTGACTCACTTGTCTAGAGTAATGACCTGGAAATCTGGGATGTCAGACAAATCCCATGCCTTAAGCTGTGTGACCCACCATCCTTGCCTACACTCAGTAGGACAAGCATCCAGGAATTAGAGACAGAGGTGGGAGGGACTACTGAGAAGCAGGGAGCTGGCTTCCATGGGCCTGTAACTATGCAAATAAGTTTTGTCTCTTGGTTTTCTTTCAGAGTCTTATTTGTTGTTTCCCCATTTCTAATGACTACTTTCAAAATCTTTTCTCACTCCTGTGACTAATTCCTCACTAGCGTCTGGATGTTGACCTCATTCTTCTGTGCTTCTACATTTGGGGTGCTCTAGCTGGACTTTTGTCCTGGTTCATTTCTCCAATGTTTCTCCTTGGTTTAACCACTGTATATAGTATGTTATGAGGTCTCTCTCTTAGTACTTATCAGTCTACTGATCACTCTGGCCTGGATTGACTTGTGTCTTAGTAAGGTACTTAGAGTTCACAGTTGTGGAAATTAACAGTTGTTTCAATGTTATCTCAATCCCTGAGTTAAAACACAGTGGCTGTTAAAGTTTCTTTTGTTCTTTTTCTTCCATGTAGGTTATGGGGGCCTGAGGGCTTTTGAACTATAAATAGGCTTTTTAGCTTAATCACTAACTCCTGACCAACAGATAGCAGGGTGGTTCTTCTTCTAGCATTTGCCCTTCTTCCATAGCCAGTCAACAGCATCAGGTTGAGCCTGATGTAAAGTTTAGAGACCTCCTTTGAATCTGGAGAGGTGGCAGTCGTTGACTATGTGGGTCATAGTCTGTCTGTAGCCACAGGGGCAGTTCGGGTCGTCTTTGGCTCCCCAGTAGCGGTGCACCGGCCATGGCCTGTTCGATAGCGATTGAGGAGGGCCCAGTCATAACGTGCTAGGTCAAAGCCGGGTTGACGCTTGCAGGGGTCTGTGATGAGGTGTTTGTTCTTTACCTCAGCTGACTGCCAACTCTGTTTCCAAGAGTCTGGAACAGAGAATTTCAGTGTAGGCATAGGGGACCAGATTGGATGATGAGATGTCAAGCGTTGGACAGGGTGGGCAAAGATATCCGCGTATATTGGCAGGTCCGGTGGAGCGTAGACGTGGGAAATGAACTTAGATGATGCCGCATCCCGACGAATATCTGGCGGGGCGATGTTGCTAAGAACTGGCAGCCATGGAACCGGGGTGGAACGGATGGTTCCAGAAATTATCCTCATGGAGGAATATAATTTGGAATCGACCAAGTGGACATGGGGCCTACGGAACCATACTGGGGCACAGTATTCTGCAGTGGAATAGCATAATGCCAGAGATGATGAATGTAGTGTGGAAGCGCTTGCGCCCCATGAGGAGCTGGCCAGTCTTGCAATGATGTTATTCCTCGCGCCCACCTTTGCTGCAGTTTTTATGAGATGTTCGTGAAATGACAGGGTGCGATCGAGAGTAATGCCAAGATAGACTGGCTGGGCTTCATGCCGGATTCTTGTATCGTCAAGCTGCACATTAAGCTCACGCGAGGCCGAGGCATGGTGTAGATGGAAAACAGATAATACCGTTTTTGCAGTGCTAGGGATTAGTCGCCATTTTTTACAGTAATCAGATATCAGAGACATGTCTTTCGTGAGTGTTTCCTCGAGGATGTCAAACTTGGATGCCTGAGTTGCACAGCAGATGTCATCGGCGTAGATGAACTTCCTTGAAGAAGTTTCTGGAAGGTCATTGATGTAAATATTAAATAGTGTAGGAGCCAGAACAGAGCCCTGGGGGAGGCCACTTGAGACAAGTCTCCATCTGCTAGACTTGTCACCCAGATGTACCCGGAATATTCTGTTTTGGAGAAGAAACGATATAGTGTTGGCCACCCATGGAGGCAGGCATCTTGAGATCTTGACTAGGAGACCACGGTGCCAGACCATGTCATAGGCTGCTGTGAGATCAACAAAGACAGCACCTGTCTTTAAATTCTTCTGGAATCCATTTTCAATATAAGTTGAGAGGGCCAGGACTTGTTCGCAGGTAGATCTTCCTGGGCGGAAACCAGCTTGGGCGGGTGATAGGAATTTCTCTGTAAGAGGAGAAATGCGTGACAGAAGCAGCCTCTCAAGGAGTTTGTAACACACGGAGAGGAGAGAAATTGGTCTATAGCTGGAGGCCAGTGTTGGGTCTTTCTTTGGTTTCAAAACTGCTATTATCTTCGCACGACGCCAAATTTTGGGCATAGATTCGGATTCCAAGATGTGGGACAGGAATGTAGTGAGCCACTTCTTTGCCGTGGGGCCCAAGTTAAGAATGAGTTCTGGGGTGATGTTATCATAGCCAGCAGCCGTTCCCGGTTTAACCCTCTTCAAAGCGTCTTCCGGTTCAGACAGTGTAAAGGGAGAGAGTTTTGGAGATGGACAAGATAAACGGAAGTGGGATGACCACTCATGGGAAATTTCTCTTTTCCATACTGGGTTGATCTTAGCACGTCCAACTTGAGTTAGGTGACTGGCCACTGAGTTTGGAGATACAGGAGGATGGGAGACGGGAGAGGGTTGGCTACCAGCACCCAGACTATGAAGAAGCTTCCAGGCCTTCCTCCTTGAGTGGGTGAAGTTCAGACTTTCCGTGAGTTGTTGCCAGCGGGCTTGGCGTGCTGCATCCAGGGAGGCAATGAGATAGTCAGCCACATCTGGGTCGCCCGACTCATCATACTGCTTTAGTAGTTGCTCGCATTCAGCATCAAGACAAGGCGTATAGTTAGCAGGGTGGTTATGCAAAGAGACTCCCATGCCTTGAGAATCCAAAGCCCAGGCTCTATAGAGCTGCTCTTCAAGCAGTTGAATGGAAGTACTACTTAGCCCTGTATTTCCAAACAAATCCCATTTATACTCTTTGGGTTCACTGTGTCTCCCGATTCATCAGGAGAACAATGTGGAAAGGTTCCACAATACAGCCCCACCTCTAGACCACTGGGCTGCAGATCTCCTGAATTTCCTGGCCAATTCTCTGCCCCCCCCCCCCCAGGACCCACCCACTCAGTGTCAGCATGGGGGCCCTCCAGGCTATTGCTCCAGTCTCTGAGAAGGGCAACAGCAATGGAGACTCACAGTAGCATTTGGTGAGCCTTAGTGGAGTCCTCTCCTCCATTCAGCAGTCTTTTTTTTTTTTTTTTTTTTTGGTAAAACAGAGTGGAGGTGGAGCCTCAGCTGGACGGTTGCCAGCCACTCAGGAGTAGATATGGGCTTTAGCCCCAGAAGTCTCTGCTTAGGCTCCTCTCTGTCCATGAGCTGCATGTGTTTGCACTCACTGGTGATTTGGTGGGTTCCCAAAGTAGTTCTAGTCCTGTCTTATTGTGGTCCCAGGTGATCTCCTTTGATATTCCTAGTTGACTGGGAGAGATGAGAGGACAGGTGAGTGCTGGGGGTGGATGGGTGGAAGGGTGACATGAAGACTGGGCCAGAAAGGGGGCAAATAAATTGAGGTGAAGGCCCTCCCTCTCTCCAACCTGTCTCCCCCATGCTAGTCCTCTGCTTGTGGTTGTTCCCAGATGTGTGGAGACTCCTCTGGGTTGCCAGGACTCCTTGGGGCCTGAAACCTCAGTAACTGTCAAGAAAAAGGAAAAACCTCTCCCACAACTTAAAACCTATTCTTGGCATCCATTGCTGAGACCTACAGTGTTCATTTCTTTCAAACTGTTAAAGAAAGCTTTCATATTAGCAGCTGGTTCTTCTGAGGTGGGTCGTTGTTGGTCAGCTTACTGATTGTGCTTTATTGCATCCTGTCTGGAGTGGTGTCATGGCATTGGAGACTGTGACTTCAAGTGCCCGACCCTGATCCCTATTACATCTGCAACTCTTAATTGTGGCAGATGTTGGCTTCAACGTGGCTTTGTGACACTTGTGGTTGTTTATCACACCACTGAGGTTTATCCAGCTAATGGGGGTTGTTTTGTTGATCTAATTCCTTGGATGACTTCTAAAGGTTGATGAGCTTGCCAGTTTGGAATATCCAGCTGCCTGAAAGGAGACATGATGAACTTGCCAGTTTGGAATATCCAGCTGCCTGAAAGGAGACAAACAGAATGGTAGAGGTGCAGAGTGTCTGTAAAGCAAGTGGTTTCCATGGAAAAATCCTAACTGTATAGCTCTGAGGTTGAAATAAACTCCATTCATTTCTGCTTTCTTAAACTCAAGTGATTGTTGACTTTTTCAGATTCAATATAGTAGTAGCTTATTCAAAATATAAATCAAATTTAATAGTGTTAATCTGTTTGAATCGTTGGTGTGAAAATGTGAACAAAGTTTCAATATAGGACAATATACTCAGTCCCAGATACTGTGGCTTATTTAATTTAATTAATTAATTTACCAGAACACTGCTCAGTTCCTGTTAAGGTGGTGCCAAGGATTGAGCTTGGGACCTCTGAGGCTCAGACATGGAAATCTTTTGCAGAACCATTGTGCCCCTGAGCCTTTGTTCTGTCTTCTGACAGAGGAATCCTTATACAGAATTCTGGTTATGTGTAGAAAGGAATGATGTCATGTGCCTTTGATTAACTTCAGTGATTACTATCAATACATAACCCCAATTTTTTTTTCACAGCTCAAAATCTAAACCTTTATTAATGATTTTAATGAGCTTTAGAGTGATTAGTTACATCATTGTAGAATACAATTTAAAATATCAGTTTACTAGGAAAGGAATAAGGGACTTAATTATAAAGATGCTATTTTTTTTATCTTTCACACTTACTTTATTTTTTTTAATTTATTTTTTATTTAAGAAAGGATAAATTAACAAAACCATAGGGTAGGAGGGGTACAACTCCACATAATTCCCACCACCCAATCTCCATATTCCAACCCCTCCCCTGATAGCTTTCCCATTCTCTATCCCTCTGGGAGCATGGACCCAGGGTCGATGTGGGTTACAGAGGGTGGAAGGTCTGGCTTCTGTAATTGCTTCCCCGCTGAACATGGACTTTGACTGGTCAGTCCATACTCCCAGTCTGTCTCTCTCTTTCCCTAGTAGGGTGGGGCTCTGAGGAAGTGGCGCTCCAGTACACATTGATGGGGTCCTCTGTCCAGGGAAGTCTGGTCAGCATCCGGAACCTGGTGGCTGAAAAGAGAGTTAACATACAAAGCCAAACAAATTGTTGAGCAATCATTGACCCAAATGTTGGAATAGTGGAGAGGAAGTGTTAGGGAGGTACTCACTGCAAACTCTAGTGTACTTTTGCTTTCAGGTATATATTTTCCACTAGTTTATGGATATGTGTGAACATATGCTCTGTCTCACAGAACCTGGTCTATATCTAGGTTTTGGGACTTTGTTAGAAAGTGAACCTTCTGGGATGGAATTAGAGAATACTATGAAAGGAAAGGTCTTACCCAAGTAATGAAGCTGAAGGGTATAACGCCAATTTCTACACTTGCTTTATGAGTTGAGAAGACCAACTGGAAGTGATTTATGTTTTTTCATTGCATTAAGACTTCATTGTGTAAAATTTTGGATTAAGCATTTGTTTAACTTACACTTTTAATACTTTTTTCCCTAAGGTTTCCTTTACCATTTAAATAAACTATTTTTGTAATTAAAAAAGAAAGTATTGGTACAATGGAATACTACTCAGCTATTAAGAATGGTTACATCATTTCCTTTGCTTCATGTTGGATGGAATTTGAGGGAATTAGTGTGTGTGTGTTTTCCCACTAGAGTTATCACTGGGACTTGTTGCCTGCATGACTCCACCATTGCTGGCTTAATACTTTCTTTTTTTCTTTTGACAGAAAGTGAGAGAAAGAGACAGGTAAGGAAGAGAGACAGAGAGAAGTAGAGATACCTAAAGGACTGTTCCACCATTTATGAAGCTTTCATTCTGCCAGTGGAGAGTAGAACCTTGAACCCAGATCCTTGCATACTAGCTAACTATTCTCTCTTCCTCAGGAATTCAAGTTGGGCCTGCCAGAGCTAGACACTGACATTTAGTGCCAACCTGGCTGCTCAGAGCCATTTATGCCCTCAGGTATAAGGGGAGGTTGGCCATTTAAAGGTGGCTCAGGTGGAAGAGATATCTCACTGGCTAAGACACCCAGGTTCAAGTACCGCTGTGGAGTCTGTCTCTCTCTCTCCCCACCTGAGTGAACAAACAACCTAAGAGCAGTAAAATCATGAATGCACAATAAATCAAAGAATATTGCTCAGGGGGAGTCGGGCTGCAGCGCAACGGGTTAAGCGCAGGTGGCGCAAAGCACAAGGACCGGCATAAGGATCCCGGTTCGAACCCCGGCTCCCCACCTGCAGGGGAGTCGCTTCACAGGCGGTGAAGCAGGTCTGCAGGTGTCTGTCTTTCTCTCCCCCTCTCTGTCTTCCCCTCCTCTCTCCGTTTCTCTCTGTCCTATCCAACAACGACGACAACAACAATAATAACTACAACAATAAAACAACAAGGGCAACAAAGGGAATAAATAAATAAAATAAAAAATATTAAAAAAAAAAAAGAATATTGCTCAGGTCTCAGACTTTTCCTGTGGAAAGTTCTAGTAGGATAGATTTGTGCAGGGCTCCACTTCTGGCTGAAAGCACATCCATCACTCATGTAACCAGATCCCTTGGTAGTTCTGAGAGGGACCCTCTGGGTTGAGTCACCCCTTACCTCTTGGTTCCAAGGCTCTCAGTCCTGCCTGCTGAGAAGCAGATGCAGGTCATAGCTGTTTTCCTTCGCACAGGCAGGACACTGTAGAGAAGGAAGCTTGAGGAAATGAGCCAGCCTTTCCCCTCCAGTCTCTCCCTTGCCAATACCCTTCCACTCTTCTCATTAGCACATCCTGCTGGCCCCCTTCACCCAGAATGCTGCCGCTGGTCTCTCAGCCCTAAGCACATGTGGCCAGGGATGTCTTAATGGAGGCACTGTTGTCTGCTTCCTGAGGACTCATCGTGGAGCTTGGAGGCAGAGTCAGATTCTGTCTCAGCCTGCTCCCAGTGGCACCTCCTGTGCTCTTACCTTGGCCCCATCCCAAACCCCTTACTTCACTGAAGTATCTCACGTTTGCTCTAGGATTGTTCCCATGTTACAGCCGCAGACTTTAGAAGCTAGTTTGCCTACCCCCACTCCAGTCCCCTTTCTCTCTCATGCTCTTAAGTGTGGCTCAGGTTCACCACCTGGAGTTTGTGTCAGCCCCCTGTCTGAGATTTTCTTGCACTGAGTTGCTTGAGAGTTTGCTGTCAGTGGCCTTTGGACCATTGCTTATCCTCTTATCCTCTTGTGCCTTCATGAATTTACCTTTTGGATGAATCAGTGAATTGGACCATATTTTGGAGTGTGTATGTATGTATGTAATGTATGTATGTATGTATGTATGTATGTATGTATGTATGTATGTATTATACCAGAGCTCTGCTCAGCTCTGGTTGCAGGTGGTGCTGGGGATTAAACTGGGAGCTGAGAGCCTCAGGCAAGAGAATCTTTTTGTATAAACACTATGATATCTTCTTAGCCCTGGATTTTAAATTGTAATATATATATTTATCTTTGTGTGTAAGAGAGACCTAGCATTGCTCAAGTATGGCTTATGGTGCTGTTGTGGATTGAACTTAGTGCACTGGGCCCTCAGGTATACTAACTTATCAGGTATACTGTGCTTTAATAAGTTGAGTATTTCTCTTGGCCCTAGATGTCCTAGATTTTAAAAATAACAACTCTATCCTATAGCGTCTACCATAAGACCTTGCGTATACATAGGCTTCTAATTGAATGATAGTTGTAGAGGAGAGAAATGACCCTTGATTCGTAAAGCTGGATTGGGTGGATATGCAGGACTTCAAAACTACCTATTGCTCAGGTTTCTTGGGCCTTTTTTTTCTGCTAAGGGTCATTGGGGTGTCTGTAATGTTATTCATCAAATGTATAAAATCATTGACTTAAAAAACAGATCCTAATGTTGTTATGAGAAGAATCTTATAGAGGGGGCCAGGCAGGTTGAGTGTACCTGTTACAATGTGCGAGGAACTGGTTTGAGCCCCCATTATCTACCTGCAGGGGGGATGCTTTATGAGTGGTAAAGTAGTGCTGTAGGTCTGTGCGTGTCTATTGTTATTTCTCCCCCTCTCAATTTCTCTCTGTCCTATCAAACAGGAAAAAGGAAAAAAAAAAAGCACCAGGGTAGTGGATTCATAGTGCCAGCTCTGAGTCTCAGCAATAACCCTGGTGGCAATATTTTAAAAAAAAATCATAGACTCATTGTTTTTTGAGTCCCACTGGTGGTTGCCTTGGCAGGGCCAGACCAAGTGACTGTGCCAGCTGCATATGGCCCACTATCTGCATGCCTTCTACCCCTGTCCTCACAGGACATATTTGTGGAAGCCTGCACCTTCCCACTGTGGGGTGTGAGCTCACACACTGAGGAAGGAGCTGGAAGCCATCTAGCCTACACCACTTTGTCTCTGCCATCTTGTGTCTGCTCTGGTCATTTATTGTCCTAGCTGAGGGGCACAGGAACCTTCTGAAGAGGTGGAAGTGCAGCTGTTGGCCAGATTAGAGACTAGTCATTGTTAGTGTGCCTTTGAATGCTTGATTTTATAACATAGATATGTTTTTATATTTCTCCTTTTCCCCTCTGTGGTTCTGGGGCCTCATGCATGGGCTTCAGATAGAGAAGTAGAGACAGACAGGGTGAGAGACATACAGACACTGAGAGGAAGGGAAGCCACTGCAGCACCTTACCGTGTATGGAGCTTTCCTGGTCATCACAGGGTTCCCATGTCTTGCCAGTACATATCTTACCTTAGTACATGGGAAAGTGAATGCCCTACCAGGTGAGTTATCACCTGGCCCTGTATTCCTTCTTACCTAGGAGAAGACACTACCACGTGAAAACATATTAGGAAGTGATGGCATAGAGGTTTGGTAGCAGCATTGAGAAAGAAAACCAGGGCAAACAAATTTCTTGTTAGAATCCCCAGGGAACTCTGTACGTACCTTGTGACTTTCTGTCATCTCCTGATAAAGTGATTTACTTTTCTGGCTTCAGAACTGAGGGTCAGAGATACTATGCAACTCAGCTGGGAAGATTCCTGAAATGTCTTGGTTTTTGCCCTTGGTGTAGCACCCCTGTGAACAGCAGGATGATGCCTGTGGTTGACATGGGGTGTTTCCTTGTGCCATAACAACTCTGAGCCCTGGCTAGTGACTCTGTCTCTCCTTAGGGACCCCATTTCTCCTCAAAGACCCCTATGCAGCGATTCAGAAGCCATACACATCATCTATCCACCCCGCCTGGGGCAGCTCTGTCATCAGAGGAAACAATTGATTCAGGTTAGCTTCCAAATTTAGATTGCTGGAGGATATTGAATAGAAGCAGGGCTGCTTGAAGAAATTGAAAATCTTTGTGGGGTTGGAAGGAAGTCACAACTGCTGATCTTAAATCCTGCCCTCAAGCACAAGAGGCTGATAAAGCTGGGGGTCTCAGTTGTGGGAAACCAGTGCCATCGAAGCCCAGCACTGCCACTAGCCTGAAGGCAGAGCTAGAGGTGAGGCCTCCAGGGCTGGATCTCTGTCCTGCTGGGTGATGGGACCAGCTTTTCCTATAGCACAGAGGTGAGAGAAGGAGAGGCAGGGAAGCTGCTGTGTCAGACCTACTTAGGAAACTAGGAAACTACACAAAAGTCTGGGGAAGGATGTGGAGTCACAGCATGACTCTAGGACCCAGACTCTACAGGACAACTTGAGAAGGGCCAGCACCAAGGCTGGAGTGTGTGGGAACAGGTGACTCATATGACACAACTCACTGGCCAACTGGGGCTTGCCTGGAGGACTCAGGAGGCTCTTTGGAGTCCCAGGTGGGTTTAGACTTGGTTTGTCTATGTGTCTGTATGGACAGCTAGGTGGAAAGTGAGTTGGAATCCAGTACTGGGATCAAGTGCTGGTGTTGCTCCTGGCTTGGCGGCACCATTGATTCAGGACTCACGTGGATTCAGGTGGACGTTACTTTGGAGCCCCCTTCCCAGCCATACTCTGAGATAACTGCACCTGGAGACAGTCCCAGGGACCTGGGACATGCTCGCTAAGTGATTTCCCCACTTGTTCCCTGCACCCCATTACTGTCAGCTCCCAGTCTTCCAACCTGCTGTGGCCAACATGGACAGCCCCTCCCATGAAAATCTCACTGGAAAATTCTTGGGTCTTCCGTAAGTGTCCTCTGCTACACCACCCAGTGAGCCCCAACTCCTAGATCAGCTGTTCCTGAGGAAAGCCTCCTCTCTCTTACCACCTGTGCTCAGAGGCCCTAGCTGTGCACTCAGCTTGCCCAGCCCCTGAGGACAGGTATCTCTTGCTGTCCCAAACCTCCCAAAAGAGGAAGGGGATGGTCTGGAGGGATTCTAGGGGAGACTGGAGACAAAGGTGGGAGGAATTGTCTGCTTTAAACCCCACTTTCTCTGACCACTCCCCCCTGCTGCTCTCAGGTGACAAAGGAGCCTGTGTCCCTCCAACTGCCACCAGGCTTTGTTTCAGCTGCTGCCTTATGAGGGACTCCTGACAGGAGTCAGGGTTCCCCAGCACCTTTGGGATTCAGCGACAAAGCCACATTGCAGGGTGGGTGAGACCTGCAACCTCAGCAACTGCTGTAGGAACCCCAGAATGGAATCCAGGAGCTTGGGGAGCCAGCATCCCATAGGGCAGTCTTTGATCAAGTGGGGTGGGAGCCCTGAAGAAGCAGGTCCACTGCCTCCCCCTTGGCAAGGCACCCTACTCCATTCCTTCTCTCTTCTGTGTACTTAAAATCAGGCAGGAAGAGAGAGATAGATAGAGAGAAAGAGAGAGAGAGAGAGAGAGAGAGAGAGAGAGAGAGAGAGAGACTCACTGGGATGGTGTCTGCTTTGTGTGTGTGCAACTCAGGCTTGAGCTGATCTTCCACTGCACTAGGGGAAGCTTCAGTACTGTGGTGCTTTGTTTTCTCTCCCTCTCTCTGTTTCTGTCCCTTTCTATCTGAAAATGTTTGCCCACAGCAGAGAAACCCAGGGGATGTGAAAACAACACAAGAACATTACAAAGCAAACAAAGCATGGGTCTTTAGGCAGCTCTGACATGTGGATGACAATCGGCTTAGCCACTGATAGAGAAGTTTTCCCTTTTAATAATGTCCATGTCACTGCTCGCTGCAGAGCCTCAGCCCTGCCATGCATGAGTAATGCAGTGCCTTGGTAATTACAGGCCCCCACACTTGGGTGTGCTGACAGTTAATGGGTAGCATGCTTCCACTAGAACCTCCTTCCACCCCAGCCTCAGATACCACAGCTAATTGTGTGATTAGTGTTTGTTGCGGGGTGTCTCCTGGTCACACAGGGTTTATTCAGGGCTGTACCTCATGACTAGAAAGGACTCTGAACCAATGACTAGGAGACCAGGCCTCTATGTCTCCTTCATCTGGGGACCTGAGTTTATACAGGTATAAAGGAGACAGGTCTTCTGGAGGCTTGATCCCTCTGGTTTTGAAAAATGCCCCTTCCCGCCTTCCAATGACGACATCAGTAGCCCTTTTGTTCCCTGAATTCTTCATGAGATGACTTGTGAGATTTGCTCTTGCTTTTCTGTGTACTTAGGGGATTGTGTATGTGTCTGATGTTAATACTTGGCATGATAGTAACTGTATTTAGACCCAGTAGTTTGTAGGAGAATAGATGTTATTTATTAAGAACTCCTTTATATTCAAGGATTATTTTATCAGCAAGTAACTTGTTTTCTCTTAAATCTGGAAGTAGCTAGTATTTGTTTGGCACTATGAAGTCTTCATGATGATGCAAGACTTAGCTCACTATCTTTCACTTATTTTTTTTTTAATGGTGACAAGATGGCTTTTGTAGTGCTGTGGTGTCTCTCCTTCCTTGTCTTTCTCTCTTTATCACTGTCATTTCTCAACTGCTTTCTAAACAAATATGGCCACCAGGAGTAATTGAGTTGTTAAAGCATGGAGTCCAGTGATAACCTTGGTGGCCACAAAAACAGACAAACAAAAAATGCTTGCTTTAATTCTTGTCACTGCATCTTTGTACAGGTAGGAAGTCACCACTAGCCACGTGTACTTGCATTTAAAAAAATATGTTATTTATTTATTTATTTTCACCAGAGCACTGCTCAGCTCTGGCTTATGGTGGTGTGGGCATTGAACCTGGAATCTCAGAGCCTCACCTGTGAAAGTCTGTTTGCATATCCACTATGCTATGTGCCCCTCCTTATTTATTTATTTATTTATTTAATGAGAGAGACACAGAGAGGAAGAGAGACAAGCTATAGCACTGCTCAACTCTGGCTTATGGCAGTTCTAGGGATTGAACCTGAGTCCTCACAGCCTCAGGCATGAAAAAATTTTAATTGAGGTGTAATTGGCATGTTTTTATATTAGTTTCAGTTATGGACCATGATTAGTTCATATTTGAAATTTTACAAAATGGTCACCACAGGAAAATCTCATTGACATCTATCACCAGACAGTGTTAATAACTTTTCTTTCCTTTGTTGAGAACTTGTAAGATCTACTTCTTTAATGACTTTTGAACATACACTTTAATGTTACTAACTGTGGCCAGCTACCCTGCCATGCACAACATCTCTGGAATTTGTTTTATAAGGCAACAATTTACACCTTTTGACCTCCCTCACTTATTTCACCCCCATGCCTCATCTCTTTCAACTCACCAATGTTTCCTTATATATGAGTCTTGTTTTGAAGATTACATGTAGGAGTGAGCACATTATAGTATTTTCTCCTTAGAATACTTAATCAGGAAATAAAATCTTTCCCACAAGTATCCCTGGCTGGCTCCCAAAAGTGGTTCAGAAGATTGTCATATGGTCAACCCTCAAGAAAATAGCTGATTTTCGGGAGTCGGGCTGTAGCGCAGCGGGTTAAGCGCACGTGGCGCAAAGCACAAGGACCGGCATAAGGATCCCGGTTCGAACCCCGGCTCCCCACCTGCAGGGGAGTCGCTTCACAGGCAGCGAAGGAGGTCTGCAGGTGTCTATCTTTCTCTCCTCCTCTCTGTCTTCCCCTCCTCTCTCCATTTCTCTCTGTCCTATCCAACAACAATGACAACAACAATAATAACTACAACAATAAAACAACAAGGGCAACAAAAGGAAATAAATAAAATAAATGTAAAAAATAACAAAAAAAAATAAAATTTAAAAAGAAAATAGCTGATTTTCAGCTAGAGTAAGTAGGATGGAGGCAAAGAGGAGAGAATAAATAGCATTTGCTTGGTGGAAATCTGTGGTGTCTTCTGCCCCTCCCCACCCCTCCCAGTGCATTTTCAGTTAATGTTAAAATGAAGTAGGACATTACTTAAATGACACAATAGCCATTTCATTAACTGGAATATTGAAGTCTTTGGCACTTAGGATTAATTTGGATCTATCTGTATCTCTACGTCTATAGCTGTCCATATGTTATGTTTTGTCACTGTTAAGCTGTACTTTGTTTTGCTTTTTTTTTACTTTCTTTTTTAAAGAATTTATGTCCTTTTATGCTATTTTAAGCTATACTTTCTATATATCTAAAATTGAGATTCATTTTATGATTAGTGTTATGTCTTAGTTTCATTGGTAATAGCTTTTTCCTCTTATGGGTACATAAAATGGTGCAATTTATAGTTAAAGGTATCTTAGAGTTAATGCAATACAATCTGTGGTATTTGTCTGTACATGTGTTCACCATTGTATGCCATATACCACACACAGTATGTTTATTAGTGCCTAATACATAATTAAATGTTTTATGTTTTTAATTCCACATCAGACTTACTTATACTGTTATGTTCATTTTATATATGAGAAAGCTGAAACTCAGACATAATTGAATTGCCCAGAGACACTGTAATGTAATTACAATTATCATTCCCTGAAAATAAGCTTTTTAAAGTTGTAATGTAAGTGCCTGCCTTCAGTTTTTGATTGCTAAGGCATCCATGTAAAAAACACCCAGTTTTGAATAAGTATGTTTCCGGCTACACAAATAGAAGAACCAGGCTGCCCTACCCATTTAGTTCCTAGAGCTAATAATCGTTTGTGTGACTTGGTCCTTTCCCTCATTTTAATTCACCCTCTGATTTTTTTTTAAAATCCAATAAAGAACAAACCCATACAATCCCTGACAGCTCTTCTTGGGCCCTAATAAAGGCAAAGCCTTAGGTCTGTGAATGCTCTCTCTTTCTCCCCCAGAGACTTTATTGTGTGGACCTGGCATGTCATGTACCCTCCAGGATCTGTCAGTATTGTTAAAAAAAATTATACTCATACTGGGCAGCAGCTCATCCTGCAAGCAGAAGTGATACTTTCAGGATTTAGGAGGGCAGAGATGTCATCAACAAGAGAACAAGGACAATTCACCAGGTCAATATAAGAGTTCATGTGAAGGTGGCTTCTCACTGACTGAGCTGCAGCATTTCCAATGGTTGAGGCTGTTGCTAGGTGCATTGGAAATCTTTCTTCCTCTGGATGCCTCTTACTGCTGTGATGTAGTAAAATGTCCTGTTTGGGGTGATGGCTGATGACCAGTAGTAGAGTGTGAGTGCTTCCTCTATACCCTGTTGCCATCCTGATTCCAGTTTGAGTTGAGGTTGAGGTTTCCTTTATTAATGTTCAGAGTGTTGAACCCTGTCTATCAAAAGCTCACCTGCTGCTGATGTATATCACCAAAGAAGTTATGGAAACAACTGTGTAGAAAAATAGGGTTTATTGGACTGAAAGGCTACCTGAGTTGGGAAGCCTGATGGTGCAGGGGTTTTGATTTGATACAGAGTAGAGTTGGGGTGACATGGTTGTATTATATATTTGGGGGGTTTCTAGGAGACCTTAAGACTATTAATAAAGTAGAGAAACTAGCATGAGCATACTAGGAACATACAACAGTCACATAAAACATGTAACAACATGGCAGCTGAGCTGGGGAGATAACATAATGTTGGTTATTATGCCAGGCCCCCTGCATGGCCCCCTGCATTGCTTAATGCTGTGGTCTGTTTACATAATCATTGTTTTGTCTGAGACCCGCCCTGCCTGCAGGACATTAGCTTAATCCCCACTGGTTAGAACCTTCCCAACAGCTGGAGACCCGCCCTGCAGGCCACTGATTTAATCCCCACCGGTTAGATGGAATTCGTGCTCTTTTGCTTCTCTCCACCCACTCTCCTACCCACTTCCTTTTCTGGCTGGCCACTTCTGCCTCCGAAGATATAAAGGCAGATACTTTTCTGATCAATAAACACATTGCATTGCATTCCCACTCAGCCATGAGTTCCTGGTTGTCTCTCCCACCTGCAAAGCTAGCCTGGCAGCATAATGGCTATGCAAAAGTCTTTTATGAGTGAGGCTATGAGGTCCCAGGTTCCATCCCTGGCATCATCATAAGCCAGAGCTCGAGCAGTATTCTGGTCTCTTTCTCATTAAATTGACTGTTAAAAAAAAGAATCAGTTATGACAAGAAGGAGGAGGTGGCAGAGGAGGAGGAGGAGGATGAAGAGGAAAAAGGAGAAAGAAAATGGCAGTGATGTTTATCAGGGCATGCTGTTTCCTATAGTAGGGGTGTGTTCCTTTGCATGAAGTCCACAGCCCAGTTCTGAGTCACCCAAGTTCTGGGATCCTTATCGCTACAACAGAATTTGCAAAGTTTTGTCCTGCTCCAACCAAAAGCCCCCAAAATATAACTAACAGCAAGCCTTTGAGCTTGTTTTTCCCAAGCCCCAGACTTCACCCCAGTTTTGTTGGAAAAAGGAAAGGGGTGCAGAGTTGTGAAAAATCAACAGGTGCAACTTCCATTCATAGTAAGAATCACAAGGGTGGTTTCAGCCCTAACTTTGACTCCATCCAGGGGCTCCAATTGGGGCTGCGATGTCTGGCAAGGGCTCCAGGCATTGTTAGTTAATTGCAGCACCATCGATCGGCCAAGATACCAGACATCCATCTGCTGCCTTTCTGTGTCTTGTGACTTTGGCACTTGCTGACTACTGGGTGTTGGATCAAGTTCTGATGCAGGGCTAGCAGAGGGACTGGCGTTTGGATGCACCTGGTGGCAAGGAACATCACTTCCCTCAGAGCTAGTGCTTGCTAGTGTGTAAAGTTGCAAAGCTGTTAATCCCAGGGCTGTGAATTATGCTGTGTGAGCTTTAAATCCAACCCATAATGAGGATGCAATGGGAGAAAAGTGAAATTGATATCAAGTTAATTAAAAGGCTTTGGTTATATTTGCAAGGAAATTAGCACAACAAGAATGCTGACATGTGCACATTGTTAATGTCTTCTTCCTTGGGGCAGCTCTGAGTAGGCCACAGGCAAGCTTTGTTTATTAACCTCTGCCCTGTGCCCTCTCTGCTATGCCATATCCAACTTATTGGGGTCCTAGTGACTTTAATTGGGCAACAGCATGTAATCTTGTACTAGTTACTTTTTTTTAAAACTTAAGTCTTGAAT
Organism: Erinaceus europaeus; assembly: GCF_950295315.1. Classification (NCBI taxonomy): domain Eukaryota; kingdom Metazoa; phylum Chordata; class Mammalia; order Eulipotyphla; family Erinaceidae; genus Erinaceus; species Erinaceus europaeus. The sequence continues at coordinate 32,241,415 of NC_080176.1, forward strand.
AGGGATTGCATCTTGCAGCTGATGGCTCAGGTTCTGAAAGTGTATGTGTGGTGTGAGAAAGGGAGAGAGATGGCTGTCCCCTTGTGTCCATGAGGTGAACCATTCCTCTGCTGTGGCATAAAATTATAAAGATGGCTTTTTGCAGGCTGATGAGAAACAGTCCCAGAGTTAGGCCAGAAAACTCCCAGCTCTAGGAAGGAGCTTAAGGTATTTGCAAGTGTAAGGACCAGCTGTTAGCTGCAAGCCATTCTGAATAAGAATGTCAATAGACAAGGCTTCTTCACACCTGGTAACTGAGTAAGATAGGAAGCTATCCCTGACACCACCTACTCTTCTGTCTGGACAGAGCCTAATTTCAATAGGAAAGTGTATAGCCAGTGTACTCTTGCCTAAATAGCAGGCAAGTTGGTTTACAATCACTTTTGAGGTAGATGGTTCCCTTTTTACTGTCCTCTTGTCTTTTCTCTTGGGGACTTAACTTGTGCATTCCAATAAACTTTCTACAGCCTTTGTTGCATGTTGCTTTATTCTTTTGGGTCTCCTGAATATTGTTGGCCAGAGGATGGGCAAATATGTCTTCACATACCCCACCTTCAGTATGCTGCAGCCCTAGGTTTAAGGATCCCCTTGTAGCACTAGAACTTGGAATTCCTAGAAGATATGAGACAAGTCTTTTATTGTAGCTTTTATACCAGATCAGGGTCAGGATTAGGGAGCTGGACACCAAGGAGCCTAGCAGTACACCTCAGGGTGTGTCCGCCAAAGAATTGGTCTTTTCCCCTAGGCCACACAGCTTGATTTCAGCTTCTGCAGCCCTTAGGTGGGTCCTTGTGATGGGAATCTGGCAAAGTAAGGTGGGTGCAAGTGATGCCTGCCACTGCCAGGCTTGCCTGCTTCAAACCCTCCCCTCCCCCCATACCCAGCCTTCTTTTCTTACCTGTCAGTAGTGACCTTGAGGTCCATCACTTGCCAAGATGCAAGATGGAAGGATTCTTAGTGCTTGGATGACAACTTGGCCACCCTGTCCAGCTCTTTTTTGATGACTCCATGTGTTGTGATAATAATTTGATGATAATGATCATTAAAGCAAAGCTCATGTGGTTGGGGAGGTAAGTCTTATTAGAGTGTGCCTGGTCAGGCATGGAGTGCTCAAGACAAAGAGAAAGTATTGAGGTTGTGGGATTATTTAGAAATAGATACCAGGGGAGGTGGAGCAGAAGCTCATAGCTTACATACTCTCAGTAATCTTTTAAGTGAACAGAAATATGTTAAACAAGAAGCGGCCTGGCAGTGGTGCATCCTGTTAACATGTGCAGTGACCTAGGTTCAAGCCTCCGTTCTCCACCTGCAGAGGGGGTGCTTGACAGATGAAGCTGGTCTCCAAGTCTGTCTCTTTGTCTCACTCTCTGTCTCCTCCTTCCCTTTCAATTTCTATCAGTCCTGTGTAATTAAAGGGAAAGAGAGAGAGAAAGAGACAGGGAGGGAGGGGAGGAGGGAGGGGGAGAGAGAGAGAGAGAAGGAAGGAAGGAAGGAAGGAAGGAAGGAAGGAAAGAAAGGAAGGAAGGGGGGAGTTGGGTGGTAGTGCAGCAGGTGAAGTGCACATGGTACAAAGCGCAAGGACTGGCATAAGGATCCCCTTTAGAGCCCCTGGCTCCCCACCTGCAGGGGAGTTGCTTCACAGGTGATGAAGCAGGTCTGCAGGTGTCTTATCTTTCGTCCCCTCTCTGTCTTTCCCTCCTCCATTTCTCTCTGTCTTATCCAACAACGACACTAATAACAATAATAACTACAACAAAGGGCAACAAAAGGGAATAAATAAATAAATATTTAAAAAAAAAAAGAAAGGAAGGAAGGAAGGCAGGCAGAGAAAGCAAGCAAGAATGAAAATACCAGTTCTTGAAAGGGGTGATGTTTTTCTAAGACTCATGGCCAGGTACAGAGAGAGCTAACATGGCAGACTGGATTAATTTTAAGACTTCTATGTTTCTCATCCTCGCTGTCTATGGTTGACCAATCTGGTTGGATTAGCATGGTGTTTTCCTGATTCACACAGGCAAAGTTAGGATTGTAGGCCATAGTGAGTTTTTGGTCTTTGAGGTTTTTTTTTTTTTTTAATGCATGTTTTTGGGAAATGTAGTTTTGTAATTCTTAGATCATCAGCCAGGCCAAAAAGATCATTATAATTAATATTATGACACAATCCACTGGGTTACTATGCTAAATCACTGAGATCTGAGTTTATGTTACATCAACTAAGGTTACTATTTCTGACTCACTTAAGTAGGAAGTTCCAGAATGCTATTCTCCTTGAGTGAGAACTAGATGGTCGCTTGTCGCTTGATTAACATGATCATCCAGCACTGATGGAGGTAAGTGATAAGTCAAGTGAGTGGACTGAAAGCCACCTAGTTCTAGGGGAGCTTCCCCTGTCTGTTGTGGGCTTGAAGAAAATCATCTTTTTTTTTTCTCAGTGTTCTGGTGTTCTACTTACAGAATGATGAAATGATTACAATCATCTTCTACTTATGCTCCATGTTGGAGCTAGGGAATAAGAATTGGAATATAGCTAAGCTGTTCACAATTACAAACAACTAAATAATACATGCATTGTCGTTATTACAGCTCCGGCTGATAGGAGCTGGCATTTTTCAGGATGAGGCAAACTGAAAAGGTTCATTGAAAAATTAGCAATTAAAAAAAAATCATGATCTTTGCTGCCACTGCATTTTAAATCATGCAAACATTTATGTTTGTGCCAGAAGTCCCACAGTTTCCTTTAGAGCAATTACTGAAATGCATTCAAAGATAAAAATGGAGTTCAGGGAAGAATATTTAAGAGCTCTTTAATGATGTTAAAAACTTGGCTAATTTGCCAAGTTGTTCTAAAATCCACTTCACTGCTTTTTTTTTTTTTCTTTCCCTGCTTACCCATCTTCCTGCAGTTGAATTGATTCCAGGCAGTTGGAAGAGAGGAGCCTGCCGAAACTAATATTAAAACACACAAATCGCATGCAGCATCTTTTTAAGAGCTTTCCCTTTTCCTTCATTAGCTGAAGGTGAACATTCGGGAAGATAGAAGAATTCTTGGGCTGTGTTGACTTGCACGAAACAGTTTGCAGGGCAAACACAGTGGAAGCAACAGTTTCTAATGGGCCATTTGAATCAAACTCTTCTTTCATTGCTACTTGAAGCATGCTCAGGTAGACTCCTGGAGATCAGTGGACTGTCCTAATTTCTTGTTTTTTTACTGAGCTGAGGTCTCATCCAGGTGTGATTTTATTGCTTCCAGGCCAGCTTAAAAAAAGATCATGGGCTTAGGAGATGATGCCGAGTGGTACAACCAGTAAAGCATACAAGTTATCATTAGTGAGGACCCGAGTTTAAGCCCCCGGTCTCCACCTGCAGGGGGAAGCTTTGTGAGCAGTGGAGCAAGCTGCAGGTTTCTTTTTCTCTCTCTCTCCCTCTCCTTCTTTTTCTTTCTCCCTCTCATGTTATTTATCTCTGTCTCTATCATAATAAATATAAATATATTTAAAATAAGTAGATTATTTTATTTCTTATAGAGACAGAGGAAGAGAGACCATAGCACTGGTGCTTCCCCCAGTGCTTTGGCATTCCCATGTGGGGCTGGGGCTCAAACCCAGGCCACACACATGCTAAGCTAAAGCACACTCTCCACTGGATGAACTATTTTCAACCCCTGCTTTCATTTATCTATATCCACATCTGGCTTAACAAAAACTGGTTTTAGTTTAGATCCCCTGTTTATCCCATCTGAGGCTCATTATTCAGTGGGGTTGCTCTAGGCCACCCCCTCTTCCCTTCAGAACTCTGAAAACAGCAGACCCCTGGACATCTTTATCTGTCTTTCCTCTTACCAGAAAGGATCTCCTGTAAAATGATGCCTGATGTTGTCAGAGTGTCAAGAATTGGATACCTATCAGGGGTTAAGTTCAGAAAGCCTTACCTTTCATAGAGAAAGTTCCATGGCACTGAGCTCCAGTTAAGAGTCTGAAATACCACCCTGATCCCAGTCACCTCTTTCTCTAACCCTCCAGGGGCTGCAAGGTGGTGCACATTTTCTTGAGTTAGAATCTCTGACATCTTGTCTACCCAACAAAGCAAAGCTAACACTTGAACTTTGGTCAAATCACATAATACAGAAGAGCCCCAGTTTTCCCATTTGGAAAATGACAGCAACTCCTATCAGTAGACTAAAGACTCTGGAAATCAGTGTAGAAATCCCTTAAAAAGTGTGTGCTTGTAGGAGTATGCTGGTGTTCGACACCATTCATGCTATATTCATTGGTGTCAGGCTGCCATCATGGTCTGCAAAACAGGACATCTGCTTATTCATGATTTGGATTTCTTCCAGGTGGAATCTGGGCAAGATTTACAGTGCATCCAAATTTGGGGGGTTTGTGGCTCAGAAAGGTAAATTCTGGGGTACATAATGGATTTCTCTTCAAACATGGCTAGGTAGCAGCAACTCAGAGATCAACCTATAAGGCATGAAAAGTGATTTTCCTTGGTGTGACAGTTTCAAGACAGATCTGCAAATACTTTGACTCTATTCTCATGTAGAAGTGAGTTTAATTCCCCTCCCAATGATTATTTTATTTTTTAACATTTTTGCCACCAGGGTTATTGCTGAAACTTGGTGTCTGCATGATTGTAGTGCTTCAGTAGTGCTTCTGGTGGCCATTCTCCCCCATTTCTTTCCTTTAGATAGAGGGTGAGAGACAGAGAGATAGAGAAGAGAGATGCTTGTGAAGCTTCCCCTCTGCAGGTACTCCCATAATTTGGTCCTAGGACTCTAATCAAAGTCTTCACAAATAACAATGGATGTACTCTACTGGCTGAGCCAGCTGACACCCTCTCCCTCTGTCTCCTCCCATCAATTGTTGGCCTTAGTGACTTGCTTCTTGCCAGGCTCTCATGGGGCCCTATCTTGGGTCTAGATCTCTCTGCATGACTGTTCTGTTGGCCACTGAAGATGGGTACAAGCAAGAACCTGACCCGGGGCAGCAGGGGTGAATATGACTGGGATCCTTCTTTGCAATCTGTGACAAGAGATGAGACCAAAGAACACCCAGGAGGCTATGGCAGTGGATAGCCTGTTTATTGAGTAGCAGAGCATAGCTTTTAAAGGGTGGTAGGGGGAAGCAGTTTGTTTATACCTAATATGGTAAGGGTGAGGGTTTTACCAGTAACTGTTGGATGGGTGGTCTGGCCGGTTTGGGAATGAGGAGGTGAGATTATCATCAGGTACACGGGGGTCGGGGGGGGGGGTCTTTGTGTGGGTAGGCAGAATCGAGTCATATATGTTCAGAAGAACGGGAGACAGGGAAGAGGTGAGGGGGCTTCTAGTAGCTGAGTAAGTGGACTAACCAGTTTGAGAACAAGGAAGTGAACCTTTGTGCTTAGGACCCTTGTGGGACAAGGAAGTCTGATAGAATCCTGGAGGACGAGGCCCCCCCTGCTCGACCCTAGATGGGGGAGTCTGATGGGGTGGCTGTACCACCAGTCACCTATTTCATAGGAGGTCCACACCATGCTCAACCTCAGCCTCACTGTTCCCCACAGCTTCTAGTGAATGGAATTCAGTGGACATGCAGTTGCATGATGTGACATCAAGGCTGGGTCAAAAAGGATGATAGTCTCCACTTGGGACAGCTTGAGTTGCCATGTCAGAAATCAGGCTGCCATGAAGCCACATGCTGGAGAGATTACACGAGGAGAGAAACAGATAGACATTCAAGAAATCTTGGTTGTTGCAGCTCTTAGCTGTTATGGCACCCAGTATATCTGCCAGCCATGTGAGCGACTTGAGATTTGATCCATCCCAGTTGCCCATCTCATCCATTTGCCTTCAGAACCAACAGTGCCACATGGAACACACACTGTGTATCACTAGCTTCAAGTCTCACCTGAATTGCAGACTCTTCAGTGCAATGGTAGTCCTTGTTTTACGTTGCTAGCTTGGCTACAAAATAAGAAACTGAACATCATCAAATTAGTTGTAGTAATATTGTGATCAGTAAGGTGATTTTTTTCTTCCAACCATATGAAACAGGGGGCTCCTTGGCCAGAGAGCTCAGCACCTGAGGCCAAGATTTGCATGCCCACGGCCCCAGAAGCCATGAGTTCAATCCCTGACACCACCTTATATCAGAGCCAAGTGGTAGTCTGGTCTCCCACTGATAAAATAAATCAGCATTTTTTAAAAAGAGAGGATTCCTATTGATTATGATAATAGCATTTACAGTAATGAATGCAATAATGGCTTAGTATTTATTGCATACTAGCTCAGCATACTCAGCAATGTGTTAAAGACATTATATGGATATAAAAGTAGGTAGTAAATCTTTTCTAGATCTTGGGTTTATATGTCCCCAATAGATTGGATAATGGTCTAACTTAGCAGAAAGGGGTAAATGTGGTTCACTCGTTGAAGTGAACATGTCATTGTGCTCAAGGACCCAGGTTCAAGGCCCTGGTTCCTACCTGTAGGGTGGAAGCTTCATGAGTGATGGAGTAGTGCTACAGATGTGTGTCTATTCCTCTCTCCATCTCTGTCTCTTTCACTTTATAAAAAATGGCCACTGAGAATGGTGGAGTTGTGTAGGCACCAACCAAATGTCAATGACAATCTTGATGAAAATAGATAAATTTAGTTTTCTTTCAGGTGAGTGTCTGTCCAGGCCTGCACCACAGGCATCAAGTGACTGGCATGCCATGACTCCTTTGCTGGTTGTCACTTAGGTGAAACAACATGTGGTCCAGGTGGGAGGGCCTTCCAGCCAGAGGTTTCCACATTTCACTATCTTGGACTTTTCAGCAGAGGCATGAGAGCTCAGCTCAGTCTGCTGAAGACATAGGAGTTTCTGATCTTAAGGAACCTGGGAGCCTTGATGTTTCTACCAAAAAAACTCCACACTGTCTACCTTGAAAGCACCTTGTTCTCTAGAAGTTTAAATGAAGCTGCAAAAGCCTCTTCTTTTAGTAAGGAGAGCTGAGTGCTGGTATTAATTTCATGAAGAGAGAAATTAGCATCTTACCCTCCCTAGAGTGAAGACAACTTTTTTATTTCCTTTTAAAATTTTGAATGGTGAGTGTCATATATATAAGTCATTTATGGGTAAGGTGCAGAGAGAGAGAAATCTCTACCACATGTGGCACCAGTGATGTAATCAGAGACTCCAGGTTTACAAACCCTATGTGCTACCTACTGAGCAACCTGCTAGTTCAAAGTTTTTTAATTTTTAAAAATTTTTATAAAGTGAGAAGAGTCCACAATAACTAAGTTTTTTTTCAGTGTGGGGCCAGGCTCAAACCTGGGGTTTGTGCACATGACAAAGCAGTGTACTATCCCAATGAACTATTTCACCAACCCAATTTTATTCTTTTAAAATATTTATGTTACAGAAATACAGAGATACAGAAAGATACACAGAAGGAGAGACTAGAGCAGGAATCAACTCTGGCTTATAGTCGTGCTGCAGATTGAACCTGGGACCTCAGAGCCTCAAGTGTGAGAGTCTTTCGCAGAACCATTATGCTGCCTTCCCAGCTGCTTTTCCCCCACCTCTATTTCATTCTTGGACTGTCAGGATGCTGAAAATTGTAGCAATTACCATGGTGGAAGAGACACAGTCTGTCAGAAGCTACGAGGCCTATCTCAGTTTTATGCTGACTTGGGATACTTTGGAACAAAACTACCAGTTGTCAGATCCCACTACTTGGAAATCCACATTTTTCAGATATGAGAAGGGAGTGGACTTTGGAATCCTATGTATTTATTTTACTTTTTTTGCTCCATAGGTGATTTTTTTTTTAAATTTTTTATTTAAGAAAGGATTAGTGAACAAAAGCATAAGGTAGGAGGGTTACAACTCCACACAATTCCCAACACCCAATCCCCATAACCCACCCCCTCCCATGGTAGCTTTCCCATTCTCTATCCCTCTGGGAGCATGGACCCAGGGTCGTTGAGGGTTGCAGAAGGTAGAAGGTCTGGCTTCTGTAATTGCTTCCCCGCTGAACATGGGCGTTGACTGGTCGGTACATACCCCCAGTCTGCCTCTCTCTTTCCCTAGTAGGGTGTGACTCTGGGGAAGCTGAGCTCCAGGACATATTGGTGGGGTCTTCAATCCAGGGAAGCCTAGCCAGCATCCTGGTGGCATCTGGAACCTGGTGATTGAAAAGAGAGTTAACATATGAAGCCAAACAATTTGTTGAGCAATCATGGATCCCAAGCTTGGAATAGTGGAGAGGAAGTGTTAGGGAGGTACTCACTGCAAACTCTAGTGTAGTCCTGCTTTCAGGTATATATTTTGCAGTAGTTTATGGATACGTGTGCACATAAGCTCTCTCTCACAGAAACTGGTGTATATCTAGGTTATGGGACTTTGTTAGAAAGTGAACTACCTGAGATGAAATTAGAGTGTACTATAAAAGGAAAGGTCTCACCCGAGTGATGAAGCTGAAGGGTTGTCATTCCACACGTGAAGTCTCTGGATACATTCTGAGGTGAAGCATGTTGAGGTAGCAATCGTTGCTTTGGTTAGGTTGTGATCGGCAGATGCAATGTTATTTGGTTTGGATTGGGAGATGCATACGGGAAAGTGGGCCCTATCCAAGGGTTCCAGGACTGGGGGAAGTAGGGGCTCTATAGTGAAGATGTGAGGTTCCTGCTGTCTTAGGGTTCAAAAAGACAATCAATAGTTAATATTATCATCACATTATTTGTTAATTGGGTTAACTTTGAAAAGTCCCTTTGTTATGGTTTGCTGGACAGTACCCAGTATCTTGTATATAGCTGTGCTATTGGAAGCTTCTAATCTACTTGGTCTAGGCTTTTGAGAGAGTCCGCATATCAAATACATAGCCTATATATTAAAAAGATTCAGTTTGTCTTTTGAGAAACTTTGAGACATACAATTGATTTTCCCCTCATATTAATTAGCTACTGATTTATATGTCTACATTTTGCTAGGAGTGTACATAAACACCATTCCCACCACCAAGGGACTGTGACCCATCCCTCCCACCCACTCCCACCCCCCACTGGCCCAGGAAGCTACATGCCTACCCCTCACCACTGGGTTTTTACTTTGGTGCCCTACTTACAATTTGATCAGGTCCTGCTTTTAGTTTCCCTTTCAGATCTTCTTAGTCAGCTTCTGTTGATGAGTGGGATCATCCCATACTCATCTTTATCTTTCTGACTTAGTTCACTTAACATAATTCCTTCTAGCTCTGTCCAAGATGGGTCAGAGAAGGTGGGTTCATTGTTTTTGATAGCTGCATAGTATTCCATTGTGTATATATACCACAGCTTTCTCAGCCACTCATCTTTTGTTGGGCACCTGGGTTGCTTCCAGGTTTTAGCTATTATAAATTGTGCTGCTATGAACATAGGAGTACACACCTCTTTTTGGTTGGGTGTTATGGAGTCCTTGGGGTATAACCCCAGGAGAGGAATTATTGGGTCATATGGAAGGTCCATGTCTAGCCTTCTGAGAGTTTTCCAGACTGCTCTCCACAGAGGCTGGACCAATTTACATTCCCACCAGCAATGTAAAAGGGTTCCTCTGTCCCCACATCCTCTCCAGCATTTGTTGCTGCTGTCCTTTTTGATGTATGCCATTCTTACAGGAGTGAGGTGGTATCTTAGTGTTGTCTTGATTTGCATTTCTCTGATAATCAGTGACCTAGAGCAGTTTTTCATATGTTTGTTAGCCTTTTGGATCTCCTCTGTGGTGAATGTTTTGTTCATTTCCTCTGCCCATTTTTGGATGGGGTCATTTGCTTTTTTGCGGCTCCATAGGTGATTTTGATGAGCAGCTGGGAGCCACTTGGAATGGTTGATATTGTCTTCCAGCCCTTTCCTTATGTAAAGGCTTTAAAATCTCCCTACCTGTTAAATAACAAAAAAACAAAAAAAAATTCACTATTATTTTTGAAACATGTGTTGAAAAGAGGACCTCATTGTAGCCAAGACTTGCCTTCTAGTACATTACTCTTTCTTTTTTTTTTTTCCTCCTCCAGGGTTATTGCTGGGCTCGGTGCCTGCACCATGAATCCACCACTCCTGGAGGCCATTTTTTTCCCCCTTTTGTTGCCCTTGTTGTAGCTTCGTTGTGGTTATTATTATTGCCCTTGTTGATGCAATTCGTTGTTGGATAGGACAGAGAGAAATGGAGAGAGGAGGGGAAGACAGAGAAGGGGAGAGAAAGATAGACACCTGCAGACCTGCTTCACCGCCTGTGAAGCGACTCCCCTGCAGGTGGGGAGCCAGGGGCTCGAACCGGGATCCTTACGCCGGTCCCTGCGCTTTGCGCCACATGCGCTTAACCCACTGCGCCACCGCCCAACCCCCTACTCTTTCTTTTTTTAACATTAAAATTATTTTATTATTTATGTTTTATTTGATAAGACAGAGAGAAATTGAGAGGAGGGAAAGAGGGGGCTGGGCGATGATGCACTCAGTTAAGCACACATATTATTACCATGCACAAGAATCTGCTTTGGGGCGGGGTGCTTTGTGATTGGTGAAGCAGAATTGCAGATTATCTCCATTTCTCTCTCCCTTTCTACTTCTCCCTCTCCATTTTCCCTTCCCCTCTCAATTCTTCCTGTCCTATCAAAAAATAATCTAGAGAGAAAATTAAAAAAAAAAAAAAGGAAAACTTGGCCACTAGGAGTGATGGATTCATAGTTGCTGGCACCAAGCTCCAGCAATAACCCTGGTGGCACAAATAAATAAATAAGAGAGGGAGAGAAAGAGATGCCTGCACACCTGCTTCACTGCTCCAGGCACACTGCCTCCCGGCCTCCTAGCTTATTCTTTTTCTTTAACTTCCCAACATAATTCATTTCATCTTTGTTGGGCTTGTGTCGCAGGCGGGAGTGATCCAGGAACCAAGCTCCTGGCCATAGCAAAACAAATCTTTATTCATGCAGGAGCCCCAGAGTCCGGTGTGAGTGCAGTGGGTTAAGCTACGTGGAGCCAGTCGCAGTGGCCGGCATCCACCTCCCGGTCTGCACGTCTGACCTCCTCTAGGTCGGGACTCAGAACAGAGAGAAACCAGAAACGGAAGTGGCTTTTATAATACCATAAATGAGAGGGGCTGGAAATGGTAGGGACTTCCCTAGCAACTGTTGCCAGGGATTCAGTTGGCGGAAATTAGCAAATACCCTGTGGGGATTTAGGAAGGAGACCTTTAGTCATATGTAAGACAAAGCAGAAGATTGGTATGTAGATAATGGGACAGGCCATACTAGCATGGAAATAGGGTGGTTTGTGGGCCCTGCCAAACTCGACCACATCTGAACAGTTTCCCAACACATCCTCAGTATTTGCCTCTTAATTTGAAGACAGGAAAAATAGCTCTTCAAAAGTGATCTTTTATCTTGGGCAGAGAATTAGTTCACCAAGTAGGGCATGTGCTTTGCCAGTACCAGACCAAGGTTGGAAGCTTGATACCACATAGGAGGTGTCACAGCACCAGAGGAAGCTCTGGTACTGTGTGTCTCTCCCTCTCTCTATCAATTTGAAGGAAAAAGTGGCCCAGCAGACTGAATGCATGTGTGAGCCCTCTGGCTCTTCAGGAAAAAGAAGAAAAGAAAAAAAAAAAAAAACGAGCAAAAAATATATTTTTTCTTACTGTGGTGAGAGCACGTAGTAGGAACAGAGCCCTGTTGATGAGTGAATGTGACTCGTGCCTGTGTGATAAAGGTAGTTGGCAGTGCTCCCCCCCCCCCCCCCCCCCCGGAGCCTTCTTTGGTGGTGGCAGGGCTGCTGGCACCAAGCCTTCATCTCACAATATCTTGGGATGTCTTGTTGGGTCAGCTGCATCTGTGGGGGCAGAGTTCACCTGTTTGCTGTTAGGATAGTTAGTACCTTTTAATATACAACCTGCTCCCGTCTTCGACCCCTGGTCAGTCTGCTGTGTCAGTGATCTCTGGGCTTTCTCAGCCTTTCTTCTTACACACAGTTGCTGTTGCTCTGGCCTCACCCAAGATGGGGGGATTGACTCCCCAACTTGATTCTGCCTCCAAGTCTGGGCTACATTGGGGTTCTCTTCCCAACACGTGCTTTGAAATAGCACGCAGAATGCTTTCCTTTGTTATTTACTGGGTAGAGACAGACAGTGAGAAATCTATAAAGAAGAGGAGCTTTTTCCTTGCAGGTGGGAACTGGGGGCTTGAACTTGGGTCCTTGAGCATGGTGACAGGTGTGCTCAACTGGGCACAGCACTGCCTGGCCCCCTGACACACACTTTGGGGCAGACCACCCCTTGGTGCCCATTTGTTCTCTGTGCAGGATGTTCATCCTTGTTCTTCGTCCTTGAGATATGTCTGCGCCCTTCTCTGGGGTGGGGTGGGGTGGGTGGGTGGCCAGCCCTGTGATCCTGGGCTTGAAGCAGGCTGATGTAGGCCGAAGTGTGTGGAAAGCCACATGTGAGCAACTTCTCCACCCTTTGTGCTACTGTGCCCTTGCACACCTTCCTTTGGCTCTGGGGAGTCCTCCAGCAGCATTTGACTGGGTTACCGTCATGCTTCCCTTGCTCGCGATGCCACTAGGTTTTGTAATTTAATAGAATTACTTAATTAAGGTAACATGCACAGCTGGTGCACGAGGTTTCGGGCGGGGGGGGGGATCAAGGAAGTGTTGGCAAACGTTGCCGAGATAGCAGGGATGGGCAGGTGCTTCAGAATGAGGAACCAATGCCTCAGTGTCCACCTTCATTCTGCTCTGAAGAGTGCTGGACAGGGCCAGCCTAGGGCGCTACTTCAGAATGCATCTGTTGCAACCCAGGCAGTAGGTAACTTGCTGCACTGTCGGTGTGAGTTCCTGAGTTTGATCCCTGCATCCCATCTGTCAGAGTGATGTTTTGGTTCTTTCTCTACTCCTTTTTATCATAAGTAAGTACATTTTTAAAAAGGAGAGAGAAGGCATCTGTTGTACTAAACGACACTGTTCACTGTACTAAATTGAGGAGTCAACAAAAAATAGGAACTAGAAAATAAAATTATGATTTATAATCTTATTTATTTAGTGATCTCAGGTCCTCATGTTCCTTTGGTCCCCCTGCTTACTGGGTGATTCTTTTTTCATTAGAAAAAGTAGAGAAAGAGACAGAGACACAGACACACACACAGAGAGACCTACAACAAAGCTGCTCCACTGCCCTGGCTGGGACTTGAACCTGACCTGTGCACATGGCAAAGCATTTATCCCCATCTAGTGAATGCTCTCTCTCAAGTTCTAGATTTATGCTTTTTAGCAGCACTAAAATAGAACATTTTGCTTCTCTTTTTCTGTAAACCTTTTTTTTAAACATGTTTAAGGCCACACACACACACACACACACACACACACACACACACACACAGTATATATATGCATTCACTTCACGTGCTGTCCTTTAACATTTTGTTATAAACATTTCACATATTATTGGGCACCTTGTAAAGTATTCATTTAGTCATCCATTACTTTCCTTCAGCGGGTCTGCCATAGGTCACTTTCTCACTTTAAGTGGAGAAGTATTTGCTTTCAGGTTTTTATTATATATGATGGTGTGATGAAATCTTTATGTACAGAACTTTACATCAAGTATTAGATGGATATAACCACACATGGAATTATCAGTCAATCAAGTAGGGGCTTTTTGAAAGCTTTTAAAGTATTTTGCTCAAACAAATTACTCTTTGGTCTATGTGAATTTGTAATTTCACTGATGAATGCAAGTTTTTGGGTTGCCTTGTTCTTATTCCCAGCAAATATCTATTATAATTTCTAAAACCCTGCTAATTGGATAATCAATTGCACCATCTTGTTTTAGCTTGCATTTTCTTGATTAAGAGTGAGAATGAATATTACTTTCACTTGTGCTATTGCAGAATTTTAAATTCAGATTTCTCTGCTGGAAATAATTTATGTGTTGAGTCATTTGATTGTTGGTTTGAATCTGTTTCTCCATATAGTGAAGAAATTACCTTTGTCCTACAAGTTTCTTTGACATTTGTTTTCTAAAGTTGTTAGTTGGGGTGTGTGTGCATACAGGTTTATCATATTCACAGTCTGTAACGTTTTTATGAATTAGTAAGACAATTTGTTATTCTTTTGTGCAAAAGGGTAGACAAATTCCTTGAGAATCCAGCAAGTTGGTATACCGGGCCTGTTATCTTGCAAAGGATTCCTGCCTTTATTTTTAAAATGAAGTGGAAATTTCTGCATGCAGAAAAAAATATATATATGCATAGGGATTCCACTTAGAAATCATACTTGAGAATTGAGGCCCTTTCTTGATTTCCCTCCTTGCTCTGCTTGTTTCAATTCCTCTGGCAGTAATGCTGCCTTCCTCACCAACTCAAGACCCTCCTGCTTTTGTTATTTTCTTTTACCAGACTTCCCAGCTCTGTTTTATGGTGGTGCTGGGGACTTAACTTGGAACTTCAAAGCATCAATCATAAAAGTCTTTTGTAGAACTGCTATGTTGTCTCCCTAGCCCTTGGTCCTCCTTTATTCTGCTCTCTCTTGTTACACCAAGACCACCAACCTGCCTTCGATGTCTGGTTTGGTCTAATGTTCCATCTGTACTGGAGTCACTGTTATGGTGTGTGGTTATTGTATCATGCTTTGTCCTTTCTCTTCTTTCTTGTAAAGGGTGCTTCTTCCGGCACCTCCTTTAGTAATCTGGTTCACATTCTGGAGTTCTTACTTTTGTTTAGGACCAGGAAAGACAGCGAAGGAAAGGTACAGAGATGACAGATTTCAGAGGTCTGAAAAAAAATCTAGACTTTTCCTGTGTGTGTGTATACCCTGACTAACCACAAATTGGTTTGCAGAATCTTTCTCCTGAAAGTTATGACATCATTTTCTGACATTAAGCATTATAGTGCATAAATTGAATCCACCAGCCTGTTCGTCTATCCATCCAGGACAGGACCAGCTGCAGAATTTGTGGGGCCCAGTGGAGAATGAAGATGCAAGACCGTGAATAACAATTTCAAGGCTGTGGAGATAGCTCAGTGGTTAGAACATAATAAGACAAGTTTGAGCTTCCATGTTCAGTCTCTGGCATCGAATATGCCAAAGATGAGCAGTGCTTTGGCCTCTCACTTTGTTTTTATCAAATGTATATTTTTATTTAGAAAGTTTTATTTTATTTTGTTTGCCTCCAGGGTTATTGCTGGGGCTCGGTGCCTGTACCACAAATCCATTGCTCCTAGTGACCATTTCCCCCCCATTTTGTTGCCCTTGTTGTTGTCGTTATTGTTGCTATTGATGTTGTTGTTAGATAGGACAGAGAGAAATGGAGAGAGGAGGTGAGACAAAGAAGGGGAGAGAAAGATAGACACTGCAGACCTGCTTCACTGCCTGTGAAATGACCTCCCTGCAGGTGGGGAGCCGGGGGCTCGAACCTGGATCCTTATGCTGGTCCTATGTGCGCTTAACCCACTGAGCTAACACTCAACCCCCAAAAGCAAATATGTGTTTGTGTGTGTGTGTATGTAATATTTTAAAACTAATATCAGGACAAGAGAGGGAATCAGCAGGTAGGGTATGTGTGCTTTGCCAAATGAGTGCTATCACAGCGGAGGAAGTTTTGTACTGTTTTCTCTCTCTCTGTCTCTCTCTCTCTCTCTTTCTGAATGAAAGTGTGGCCCAAGAAGTGAAATCACACTTGTTTGAAGCCTTGGCTCAATAGAACTTAATCATGTTGGTGATAGAGCATTACACCAAGTACAGGACCCTGTGTGACTGCATGAAGTCGCCCGCACACACCATCATCCCTGCCTTCATTCACAGCTCGAAGCCTTCTGGAGCACAGACCACATGCCCTGAGCTTTAGGGGGAAGAACCATTGATGTGTTAGTGCAGTGGAGGATATAAACAAATTAGCCTTGAGTTGTCAGTGCCTGGGGTGTGCACAGGCATAGTGCCTACACACAGAGGGAGCTCCACCAGGCCCAGCTGGCAAAGCAGGCTCAGGCAGGGAAGGAACTCTTTTTCTCTGAGTGATGCAGGGTGCCTTTGGGGGCTTTTGGTTTTAAAGGAGTGACACACTGCGTTAGGGAGACAGCATAGTTCGTCTGCCAAAAGACATTCATGCCTGAGGCTCTGAGGTCCAAGATTTAGACTCTGGCACTACTGTAAGATACAGCTAAGCAGAGCTCTTTTTTATTTTAAAGGAATAGGTAACATGCTCCAATTCAAGTGATTTTCTTTGTTTTCATTTATTTACTAATTTATTTATTTTTCTTCCAGGGTTATTGCTGAAGCTTGGTGCCTGCAATATGCATCCATTGTTCCTGGCGGCCATTTTTTCCATTTTGTTGTTGTTGCTGCTGTTGTTATTGTTAGATAGGACAGAGAGAAACTGAGAGAGGAAGGGAAGATAGAGGGGGAGAGAAAGACACCTGCACAACCACTTTCACTGCTTGTGAAGCAACCTCTCTGCAGGAGCCAGGGCCTTGAACCAGGATTCTTGTGTAGATCCTTGGGCTTTGCATCATGTGCATTTAACCTGGTGCACCACCATCCAGCTCCCTATTTTTAAATTTTTTTTATTGCCACCAGGGTTGCTGCTGGGGCTTAATGCATGCATAAGTACACTGCTGAAAGCCATTTCCCCTTCCTTCCTTCCTTCCTTCCTTCCTTCCTTCCTTTTCTTTCTTAATCTCTCTCTTCCTTTATTTTTATTACATTGGACAGAGCAAAATTAAGTGAAGAGGAGACAGAAAGAGAGAGAGAGAGAGACCAAGAGAGAGAGGCCTGCAGACCTGCTTCACTACTCATGAAGCTTCCTCCCCTGCAGGTATGTAATGGGGAGGACAAACCTGGGTCCTCATGCATGGGAATGTGTGCGCTCAACCACCTGGCCCTTTCCAGTGTTTTTAAAAGATGACCCTGCAGTGAAGGTGAGGAGGTGACTGAAAATCAGGGTGTTGGACTTGGTATCATGCATGTCAGAGCAGTTTTGATTCTCTGTTGAAAACACATTCCCCCTGCAGTATGATAATCATGATTTTATGGGTCAAGGGCAAAGACAGGTGGAAGCAGAGATGGAGAAGACAGCTTGGGTCTGTCTGTGGCAGTGGGTGTTGAGAAGTGATCAGAACCCAGCTGTGTTTTGATAAGAGCACATTGTGGTGATCCATGCGTGAAAACACTGGTTTTAGGGACTGAATGGTGGCAAACCCTGTAGAGAGCACATGCTGCCTACCATGTACAAGGACGTAAGTTCAGGCCCTCTGTCCCTACCTTCAGTGGGGAAGCCTCATGAGTGGTGAAGCAGATATCTCTCTATCTATAAAAAAGAGTGGGGTGGGGATGGGGAAGGCTTCATTTGCCATGAAGGCATCATGTTCTAGCAATAACCCTGGCAGTAATGAAAATAAATAAATACATAAATGGGCTGTTCTCTGTTTCTAGATGGAGGGAAGGGAGAAGTGACGAGTCTGAAATATTTTATGAAATCAGTTGCTAGAAGGAGTTAACATTCACAAAAGTGGAAAAAACTTGCGGTGGGGGAGACTGTGGGTTGTAAGTTTCCAATTCTGGAAGCATTGAGATTGAGATGATGATGACGATGACTTAGAAACAGAAATGGGGAGAAAGAGAGAATAAGACCACGGCATTGCAGCTTTCTTCCACATGGTTGTACACATGGCAAATCAGCACACTATCCAAGTGAGCTATTTTCTCCAGCCCAATTGTAATGTTTATTGCACATTCAGTGGAGACATCTGAGTGGTTGTGGATTTGAGTTTGGGCTTTAGGCTTACTCTGAGGAGGATAAGAGAAAGGTGAGAAGGTATTTTTGTCAGTAAGCTAGCTGGAGAAGAAAGAATAAGAAAGACTATCAGTGAAGACATTCTGGATGGCTGATTTGGACAGTGAAACTGACCAGCATTTGAAGCCCCCCACTCACCTCCCAATTCAACAGTCGAAGAGTCCTGGACTTTTAGAGTCATTTCTTTTTCTTTGGAAAAATACAAGTCTTTTTTTTTTATTGATTTTTTATTTAAGAAAGGATTAATGAACAAAAACATAAGGTAGGAGGGGTACAACTCCACACAATTCCCAACACCCAATCCCCATAACCCACCCCCTCCCATGATAGCTTTCCCATTCTCTAGCCCTCTGGGAGCATGGACCCAGGGTCGTTGAGGGTTGCAGAAGGTAGAAGGTCTGGCTTCTGTAATTGCTTCTCCGCTGAACATGGGCGTTGACTGGTCGGTCCATACTCCCAGTCTGCCTCTCTCTTTCCCTAGTAAGGTGTGTCTCTGGGGAAGCTGAGCTCCAGGACACATTGGTGGGGTCTTCAATCCAGGGAAGCCTAGCCAGCATCCTAGTGGCATCTGGAACCTGGTGATTGAAAAGAGAGTTAACATATGAAGCCAAACAATTTGTTGAGCAATCATGGATCCCAAGCTTGGAATAGTGGAGAGGAAGTGTTAGGGAGGTACTCACTGCAAACTCTAGTGTACTTCTGCTTTCAGGTATATATTTTGCAGTAGTTTATGGATACGTGTGCACATAAGCTCTCTCTCTCACAGAAACTGGTGTATATCTAGGTTATGGGACTTTGTTAGAAAGTGAACTACCTGAGATGAAATTAGAGTGTACTATAAAAGGAAAGGTCTCACCCGAGTAATGAAGCTGAAGGGTTGTCATTCCACACGTGAAGTCTCTGGATACAGTCTGAGGTGAAGCATGTTGAGGTGGCAATCGTTGCTTTGGTTAGGTTGTGATCAGCGGATGCAATATTATTTGGTTTGGATTGGGAGATGCATACGGGAAAGTGGGCCCTATCCAAGGGTTCCAGGACTGAGGGAAGTAGGGGCTCTATAGTGAAGATGTGAGGTTCCTGCTGTCTTAGGGTTCAAAAAGACAATTGATAGTTAATATTATCATCACATTATTTGTTAATTGGGTTAACTTTGAAAAGTCCCTTTGTTATGGTTTGCTGTACAGTATCCAGTATCTTGTATATAGCTGTACTATTGGATGCTTCTAATCTACTTGGTCTAGGCTTTTGAGAGAGTCCGCATATCAAATACATAGCCTATATATTAAAAAGATTCAGTTTGTCTTTTGAGAAACTTTGAGACATACAATTGATTTCCCCCCTCTCATATTAATTAACTACTGATTTATATGTCTACATTTTGCTAGGAGTGTACATAAACACCATTCCCACCACCAAAGGACTGTGACCCATCCCTCCCGCCCACTCCCACCCCCCACTGGCCCAGGAAGCTGCATGTCTACCCCTCACCGCTGGGTTTTACTTTGGTGCCCTACTTACAATTTGATCAGGTCCTGCTTTTAGTTTCCCTTTCAGATCTTCTTAGTCAGCTTCTGTTGATGAGTGGGATCATCCCATACTCATCTTTAACTTTCTGACTCAGTTCACTTAACATAATTCCTTCTAGCTCTGTCCAAGATGGGTCAGAGAAGGTGGGTTCATTGTTTTTGATAGCTGCATAGTATTCCGTTGTGTATATATACCATAGCTTTCTCAGCCACTCATCTTTTGTTGGGCACCTGGGTTGCTTCCAGGTTTTAGCTATTATGAATTGTGCTGCTATGAACATAGGAGTGCACACCTCTTTTTGGTTGGGTGTTATGGAGTCCTTGGGGTATAACCCCAGGAGAGGAATTACTGGATCACATGGAAGGTCCATGTCTAGCTTTCTGAGAGTTTTCCAGACTGCTCTCCACAGAGGCTGTACCAATTTACATTCCCACCAGCAATGTAAAAGGGTTCCTCTGTCCCCACATCCTCTCCAGCATTTGTTGCTGCTGTCCTTTTTGATGTATGCCATTCTTACAGGAGTGAGGTGGTATCTTAGTGTTGTCTTAATTTGCATTTCTCTGACAATCAGTGACCTAGAGCAGTTTTTCATATGTTTGTTAGCCTTTTGGATCTCCTCTGTGGTGAATGTTTTGTTCATTTCCTCTGCCCATTTTTGGATGGGGTCATTTGCTTTTTTGGTGCTGGAAAAATACAAGTCTTTAGAATCTTTCTATTCAGCCTTTTGTGGGAGCTGATGAGGATCATTGCTTGATGTGTCATTATGACTGAGACAGAATTGTTGCCACTTAAATGTTGAATTATTAATGATTTCAGAGGAAACGAATTCTTTCTGAAACACCAGTTCTGAAAGCCATATAGGCAGAGGATGGGAAGAAAACTATCCCAGAGAGCTGATAGCCATGGAAAGGAGACATAGTGATTAGTTGTTGTGGACTGAGCTCCGGGGTCCTGATTTTGCAAGTCAGTGCAGGGGTGATTTGTTTGTGACACTCAGCATGTTTTTAGAATCTCATCTTTGATCATGGAATTCAGGAATCAGAAGGCACAATGGAGGGGCCAAGTGGTGGCTCGCCTGGTACACTTTCATGTTCCAGGGCTCGGCTTCAAGCCCTCAGTCCCTACCTGAAGTTGGGTCCCGGCCGCAGCCGCCAGAGAAGGATGCAGGACAGATCTGTGTGGTGATTGGTTTAAGAGTCTCTCTCTGCCGCCGGAGGAGAAAGACAGAAGAGCACATGTTTGCCCGGTCATGAATAAAGATTAAATTGCGTTCTCAGCTCAGCCGTGTGTCTCTGGTGGTCTCTGTTACCCGCCCGTGAAGCCAGCCAGTTAAAACAACAGCTCTTAAAACTTCCCCCTAGCAGTTGAGGACTGGGGCTTTGAAGCTGGGTCCTTGCTCATGGGAGTATGTGTGCACCACCACCTGGCCCCCTCTTTCTCTTTCCTTTTCTCTTTTCTTTTCTTCGCTATTCCTTTGTGTGCACATGTGAATATGTAAAGGGAGATATTGGAGAAATGCCCCCCTTTTTTCCTCCAGGGTTATTGCTGGGGCTCAGTGCCTGAATCCACTATGAATCCACTGCTCCTGGAGGCCATTTTCCCCATTTTTGTTGCCCTTGTTGTTATTGTTATTGTTGTTATTGCTATTGTTGATGTTGGATAGCACAGAGAAATTGAGAGGGGAGGGACAGATAGGGGGAGAGAAAGTTACACACCTGCAGACCTGCTTCACCGCTTGTGAAGCGACCCCCCTGCAGGTGGAGACCTTGATCCTTGTACTGACTGGTCCCTGCTCTTCGCGCCATGTGTGCTTAACCTACTGCACTACCGCCAACCCCCCCCCCCCAAAGTACTTCTTAAGTGAGATTTCAGTCTGGAACTCATGAGGGGACAGGAACAAGAGTGGACATGTTTTAAAGAGCCTAACAACTCAGTGTGTAGGGGTGAGGAGGTACTTATGCTAGCATTTCTGTCATTCATTCACTCTCAGGGAAAAGAGGACATTATCTAAGGATATTTGCTCTCTTCTGCAAATGGATCAAAGTCCCTTTCTGGAGAGGGACTTCAATGTTGTATAGCTCATTTATAATTGAATAGAAGTGTGGTGGTACTTGACTGACTGTGAAGCCCTTCTCTCCAGGAAGGCAGGTTTTGTTTTCTCTTTTTTGGAAATAAACATGAATTAGCATAAGAAATAAGGAACCCATGAAAGAAGTCAATAAAATTAACCAGAATTGGATCTCACACTTTGAATGCACTCCACATTCCTATCAGAGAAGATGGCGGGAAAGCAACGTATCAGTTCAAAGCGAGATGAGGCTCATAAAAGAGTGACCTACTTCAAGAGGATGAATATTTAAAATAAGAAAGGCTTGAAAAAATAATTCTCTTTCCAGGGACATACTGTATCTCAAAATACCAGAGAAGTCTGGTGACCAGGCCCATTTTTTTGTATAAAGTTGGTAAGGGCTGGGCTGGCCCTGTTTAGGGGGAGCACAAGGGGGGCTTGAGATTTATATTCTGAAGATAGATCTGGGTTCCAGTTATGCAGTTGCTTGTTAGTTAGCAGAAATAAATGCTTTTGTTTCAACTTTTATTTTGAATAGTGAATTTGAGAGGGAAGGGGGAGAAAAATAGTCAGACAGATAGATACTTGCTACACTATTCCCCTGCATGTGGGGACTTGGGGCTTGAACCTATGTCTTTGAACACTATATAATGTGTACACTTTACCAGGTGTGCCACCACCTGGCCCCTTAATTCGACTCTTAAGATAGTCTTTTCTTTATTGTTGTCATTGTTATCTCTGGGGGTTTCAGTGCTTTAGTCTGATGTTTTCAGAGAGTAGAAGAGAGAGAGAGGGGGAGAGGGAGAGGAAGAGAGAGAGGTTAAACCTTCCCTCCAGCGCTGTAGAGCTCCCATGTGGTCTACCAGGGACTCCAACCTATGCCTCACACATGGTAAATCAGGCACCCTTCCAGATGTGCTATTTCCCTGGCCCTAGACTTAAGAAAATATTTATTAATTTCAATGAGAGAGAGAGACACAGGGTAGGAGGGTGGGAGGAGAGAGAGAGAAAGAGAGAGAGAGAGACAGAGGAGAGAGGAGAGGGGAGAGAGGAAAGAGAGAACCAACACCAGAGCACTGCTCAGCTTTGGCTTATTGTGGTGCTGGGGATTGAACCTGAGACCTCAGAGTTGTAGACATGAGAGACTTTCGCATTACCACTATGCATTTTCCTTGGCCCTGGTTCTTTATTTTTCTATTGCCAATAAAATTGATTTGATTTGACTTTAGTGTTGAAATTTGCGTGATTAATTTCTTGAGGTGTGACAATGAACCAGGAATTAAAGCCTCAACAGCCAGCTAGATCCCTGCATGGAGTGACTGGGCTTGTGGAGGGACAGAAGTGAGCTGTTTGGAAATAAACATGAATTAGCATCATAAGTAAAGAGCTGGGGGGGGGTTAGGCGGTGGTGCATCAGGCTGAGTTAAGCACACATAGTATTAAGCACAAGGATCCCAGTTCAAGACCTTGGCTCCCCACCTGCAGGGGGTAGTTTCACAAGTAATGAAACAGATCTGCAGGTGTCTCTCTCCCTCTGTCTCCCTCTCTATCCTCCCTTCCCCTCTCATTTCTCTCTGTCCTATCCAATAATCACAGAATAAATGGCTGCCAGGAGCATGGTGGATTTATTGTGCAGGCATTGAGCCCCAGCAATAACCCTAGAGGCAAAAACAAACAAACAAAAAAAGAAATAAGGATGTCATGAAAGGAGTCAGTAAAATTAACCGGAACTGGATTCTACACTTCGCGCTCCACATTCCTATCAGGGATGATGGTGGGCAAGGTGTGCAGGGACTCCCCAGAAAGCTCCTCTTCTCCCCCTTAATTCTTCTAGTTTGTGGAAATCTTTGGAACTGGGTCTATGCACTGTGCAATGGATACATCATCTGCGCAGGGCTTGGTGACATTTCCTTTGTAAAGCTGCTCTTTGTGGAGTTGTACTGGCTTCATAAGTGACAAGGCAGCGTGCACATCTGTGGATCTTTCTTCTGCAAGTGGATTGTGGCATTCTGTGGAGAGAGGACTGATGGAGCCAAAGAAAAGTTCTTTGTTTACCTGGGAAGTACCTGAATTGTCAGTAAGGTGAATGAAGTGGGGACAATAGCCATCAACTTTGTTTAGCAATCTCCACTTTTTAAAATTTATTTATTTATTTATTTATTTATTCCCTTTTGTTGCCCATGTTGTTTTATTGTTGTAGTTATTATTGATGTCCTTGTTGTTGGACAGGGCAGAGAGAAATGGAGAGAGGAGGGGAAGACAGAGGGGGAGAGAAAGGGACACTTACAGAACTGCTTCACCACCTGTGAAGAAACTCCTGTGCAGGTGGGGAGCCAGGGGCTTGAAGTGGGATCCTTATGCAGGTCCTTGCTCTTTGTGCCACCTGCACTTAACCCTCTGCACTACTGCCTGACTCCCCAATCTCCACTTCTTTATAGCTACCTGGATTTTTAAAGAGTTTTTTTTTTTTTTTGATAGGGCTTGCATAATGGTGAACTTGGTAGAGTGCATACATTACCATGTGTAAGGACTCAGGTTCAAGCCCCTCAGTCCCCACCTGCAGGGAGGAAGTTTCATGAGTGGCGAAGCAGTGCTGCAGGTGTCTCTTTCTCTCTCTCTATCTCCTTCCCTTCTCTCAGTTTCTCTCAGTCTTATCAAATATAAGAAAAATAGGGGGCCAAGAAGTAATGCAGCGGGTTAAGCGCACGTGGCACAAAGCACAAGGACCAACATAAGGATCCCTATTCAATCCCCCGGTTCCCCACCTGCAGGGGAGTTGCTTCACAAGTGGTGAAGCAGGTCTGCAGGTGTCTATCTTTCTCTCCTCTCTCTGTCTTCCCCTCCTTTCTTGATTTCTCTCTGTCCTTTGCAACAATGACGACAGCAACAACAATAATAATAACAATGATAATAAGGGCAACAAAAGGGGAAAAAACAGCCCCCAGGAGCAGTGGATTCATAGTGCAGTCACTGAGCCCCAGCTATAATCCTGGAGGCAAATAAATAAAAATAAATTAAATTAAAAGTAAAATAAAGCAAGAAAAATTAAGTTTTTTAAACAGCTTTGTGGAATTGTAACTAACGTAACAGTAAGCCACACACATTTAATGAATATTAAGGAGATAATATGGTTTATAGTGCATATCTTTTTTCCCCACCCATGTTGAAGAGTCCATCCATAATTCCTGCATTTTTATGCTAGTGGTTCCCATTATGCGAGCAAATGACAGCTTGACTGTACTCTTGATGATGGGCATTTGGGCTGTTTCCAAATATCGGCTGTTACAAGGAAAACATGGAGACAGTTGCTGGCAGGTCTTTGTATGGACTGAGACTTTCATTTCTCTAGATAAAAACCTAGATGCAGAAAACCAGCTGGTACAGCAGGGGTCTTGGGACATTTGTGAACATGCCAACATGCTTTGCATTGTGTTTGTATTCCTATGAACGATTTTGGAAAGTTCCTTCCAGGTTCTTGTGGACACTCTGGCACTTCTGCCCTTTTTTCATGTGGAGAGTGATATTGTCTCTGTAGTTTTAATTTGAATGTCTTTGGTAGCTGCTGATGTTGGCCATCTTTCTGTGTGCTTATTGGTTAGCGCATACTTTCTTGGTGAAATTTTTGTTGTAATGGTTGCTCATAATTTCTCTCCTCCCCTCCCATCCCCCTCCCCCTCCCCTCCCCTCTTCTCCTCTTTTCACCTATTGGGACTTGGTGCCTGCATGATTCCTCCACTCCTGATGGACTCTCTCAAGACTGAGAGGTGATAGAGAGAGAGAGACAGAAAGAGAAGAGACACTACAACACCACTCTACCACTTGTGAAGCTTCCTTCTTCCTATATGTTGCTCTGGGTCTTGAGCCCAGTTCCTCCCTCATGGCAAAGCATGCACTCCATCAGGTGAGCTATCATCCTGGCCTTCCATATTTTCTCCTTATTCATGAGTTTCTGTATAGACTGTTTTAAAATATATTTTATTAATTTATTATTTATTGGATAAAGACAAAAAAATCAAGATGGAAGGGAGAGATAGGGAGAGAAATAGAGAGAGGTGTATACACTGCTCTACCACTCATGAAGCTTCTCTCCTGCAGATGGGGACAGGGGCCTTAAACTCATGTCCTTGTCGATTGTAATATGTATGCTCAACCAAGGGCACCACTGTCTGGCATCTGTTCATGAGTTTTAAGAGTTATTTCCTCCCACTTTATGGCTTGTATTTTGCTTTTGTTTTTAAAATTATCTTTATTTATTGAACAACTGAGAGGGGAGGGGTGATAGAGAAGGGAGAGAGACAGAGAGACACCTGCCACACTACTTCACCATTTGCAAAGCTTTCCATGTGTAGGTGGGGACCAGAGGCTTGAACCTGGGTCCTTGTGCATTGCAATATGTGTACCTAACCAGGTGCAGCACCATCTGGCCCTGTAGTTTTATTTTTTAACAGTGTCTTTCAAAGAGAAAGCTTAAATTTTGATTAAATTTGTTTGTATATGGCTAGTGCTATTGGGCAAATTGAAAGTTTCTTTGTCGTCTAACCCATTGTCACAGAGCTTTTCTTCCATGTTTTATGTTTCATAGTTTAACCTACAATTCCCCTTGATTAAGCTTTTATATATGTTTCAAGTTATGAATTGAAGTGCATTTTTAATATTTCACTTATTTAGGAGAGAGAAAGAGAGAGATACAAAGAGAGAAAGAGACCAGAGCAGTGCTCAGTTCTGGCTGATGGTGGTGCTGGGGGATTGAATTTGGGACCTCAGAGCCTCAGGCATGAAAGTTTTCTGCATAACCATTATGCTGTCTTCCCAGCCCTAAAGTGTATATGTGTATGTGTGTGTGTGTATACATATATGTATGTGTGTGTGTATATATATATATATATATATATATATATATATATATAGAGAGAGAGAGAGAGAGAGAGAGAGAGAGAGAGAAAGAGAATTGCTAACACCTTGTCTGGCTAATGTACTTCCCACAACTGAGCTCTTATTTCTCCCTTCATGGTTTTACTTTCCCATGTGACTACAGTCTCCGAGGGATTGTGGATGAACCTTACTTATACCTCATGCTGACAATGAATGTTTGCCTATATAATGAATGAGTGGCAGTAAAGGGAATTTTCCATCTTCCTAAGAATAAAGAGCATTCTGCCCACCCATCCTCAGGTAGATTTTATTTCATTTTTTTAAAAAATCTATATTCTATATAAAGGCTGAAGCTTTGTTGACAATTCTGTTTTGGGGTGGGCCATGGCACAGCCAGTAGTAAACACACATTATCTTACACAAGGATGCAGGTTCAAGCCCCTGGCAGAGGAGGGAAATTTCCTTTTTTTGTGACCATGCATTTGGCCCAATCCTTTGTGGTTTGTACTTGTGACTCACGTAGGATGTTCAATGTAGAGTGAACACAAACTGGGTTTTTAATCTTTTTGCACAATTTGGAAGGAAGCCTATATCCCACAGAAATGGATTTGGCTGTGTAGTACCATAGGATTTTAAATTTTATTTTGAAGCTTTTTTGTGATATTTAAAAAATTTGCTTATTTATTTACCTGGGATAGAGACAGGGAGAAACTGAGAAGGAAAGGGGAGAAAGAGAAAGAGACAAAGAGAGCATCTGCAGCACTATTTCACTGCTCATGAAGCTTCCTCCTACAGGTGGGGACCAGGCTCTTGAACCTGAGTCCTTATGCACTAATGTGTGCTCTGCTGGCTGTGCCATTGCTTGGCTCCATTTTTGTGTTAACTTAGTTTTTGCTTTATTTAAAAATGATTCTGGGATTTTGCCAGGGACAACTGGGACTCTTTCCCCAGCACATTAGGAATGCACACAACATGGTTGCAGGTAGGAGTGCCAGTGCGTGTGTTATAAATCACCTCTCTATTTGTTGTTGAGCCTGGTAGTGGCTTTGCTTTAACTAATTGCTGTGATCACATTCATAGAGGGAAAGCCAATACTGTGAAGAATGTGAGGTTAGGGGAGTTTTACAGCTGAAACAACTTGAGTGAAAGTTTCTACAGCATTTTCCTTGATTGTTATTGATTTTCTATTTGCGTTAGATTTACTCTCTTGGAAAGATACACTCCTCAGCCCCTGTTCCTGCTTGACTATTTCCAGATATTGAAGTGACCTGGGTGTGTTAATGAGACATTGACTACATAGATCAGTATTGGGAGCTAAATAGAACAAAACCACACTGGACAGAAGCAAACGGGTAAAGAAAACACAATAAAGAGAGAATTTTGAAAGGCACAAAGACATAAATGAGAGGCGAAGATCTAGGTGCCTAGCAGAACTATTTATGGGGTTACCCAGATTTAGGAATGAATCTCAGGAGCCCTGAAACAATTTTTTTTTTGGTTGCCAGTCTCATACATGATGCTTGGCCATCCTCCAAAGCAATGGAAACCTGTGTTTATGGACTACTCTTTGGTGCTGAACACCCTATAAGGACCACACCTTCTAAAGAGCAACTATTCAAGGGCAAGACTGTGCCATCATATTCAAATTGCACATTGCTATGCATGTAATAGTAGCTTTTGAAATGCTTACTGGAGATGGGTAAATTGGGCCAAAGGACGCGGATGTCTTCTGAAGGGTACAACTGACCTTCAGTAATGAACTGGAGTACACTGATTTGTGATGATGCATACTTGAAACAAAATGATATAAAATTCCTGTTTATTTAATAAAATAAAACTCTATTAGATATATTAGAATCCCTACACCTTGGAATAGAACTAAAATCATTTAGCGCTGGCAGAATAGCTCACTTGGGTAGTTCACTGCTTTTTTATGTCCCTGATCCAGTGCATTGAAGGAAGCTTCAATGCTATGGCCTATTTCTATCTTTGTTTCTGTCTCTATATTAAAAAAATAAAATCATTTATATGACTAGACAGTGGTACACCAATAGAGTGTACTTGCTACCATGTATGAGGACTTAGGTTCAAGCCCTTGCCCCCACATGAAGAGGAGAAGCTTCAGGAATGGTGGAGCTGTGCTGCTGATGTCTATTTTTCTGTCTGTTCCAGAAAAATAAAGAAAAAAGACAACTGGGAGCAGTGGAGTTGTGCAAACCATAATCCTGTTGGCAATAATTAAGTAAATAATTGAAAAATTAAAAAAAATCATTTATTTGGTATGAGTGAGAGTATGGTATGAGTGAGAGTATCATTTATTTGGTATGAGTGGGCAAACGCTAGAAGAAGAAAGTGAGAGTGAGTGAGGGAGGGGAGGAGGGAGAGATCCAGAACACTGCTTAGCTCTTGCATAAAGTGATGGTGTCAAGGATCAAACCTGTGAACACATGCAAGTTGGTGCTCTTAACAGAGTAAGCTACTCCTTGGGTTTCATCTCACATCTTAGCATCCTGGTAACCCTGTCACTGAGAGAAGCAGTATAGGATTTTTTTCCCACTTCTTGTTGGGTTTAAAATGATGACAATGTTCTGTCAGAAAGATAAGGGAAAAGAAAACTCAGGCTGGGTCTGAGAGGGGGAGCAGGAAATCTAGGAAAAGAACAAGAGCAGATTCTGGAATAGGAGGTGGGCTTGGGGTGCTGCAAAGCCAGCTCAGGCGGTCCTCAATATTGTGAGTAGTTTCTTGGAAACTGTGACTTTAAGTGACATGACTGTAACAGAAGCAGTACACAAGGTCATTTTGTTTAACACCAGCCAGGCTGGGATTTTCCCCACTGGTATTGGAACAGGAGGACTTTGAACAAAGTGGTGCTATCTTGAGGCCCTGCTGAATATATATTTTGATGTCACAAGTCCTGTTTGTCTAACTTCAGAGGCTTGAGGTCTTCTGTTTTCTGTCAGTTCTCATTAGCTGGGGAAGCTGGCCTAAGATGTTGTCCTTCCTGTTCCCAGAGAGCCTGGGAGGATATGAGGTAGTGACCAGGATGTTTCTCTGAACTCAAACATGGTAACCCTGGTGAGGCCATAGGAACCCCGATGTTGGGTCTGGGTATGGCTCTTGGCATCTCCAGCCTGGTCAGTGTCTCCAGTGGTGACCTGGTGTCCTCGGTGACTTGTTCTCCTTGGGCCATGGGGGACTATGGGCTATAGCTCTTGGAGTACCTGTGTATTTAAAACTTTTTTTTGCTTGTTTTGGTAGCACTGAGAGAAACTTAGAAGGAAGGAGGAGATAGAAAGAGAGAAAGAGAAAGAGAGTCATCTATAGCACTGCTTCATCACTTGTGAACCTTTCCCCTGCAGGTGGGGATCAGGGGCTTGAAACTGAGTCCTTGTGTATGTATGGTGACTTGCGCTCGACTGGGTGCACTGCTGCCCAGCCCCTCTGTGCATGTTTTCATAAGGTGATGGATGTGATGGCTTTACAGGGAGAGGCTGATTATATGACTGAATAATTTACCTTTCTCACATTATTATTTTATGGAAAGTAAGCCATAAGCTCCAGGACCTTTGTCTCATTCACAATGTATCCCCCACACCCAGAGTTCTGCTGGGCACCATGTGGGCTCTCTATAGATACTGGTTGAATGGGTAACTCTAAAAATTCCAGGTCTTCAGAATGGTGTCAGGAGAGGAAGAAAGAGAGAGGTGGGAGGAGAATAGTGAATGCACTTGTGCTTAAACCAGCTTCTGTCCTCATGTGATTTAGTCTCTGATACAGAGTGGGAGTTCCTCCAGCACTAGTGTTGTGCTGGGGGGCTGGACAGAGACATGATACCAGCCTGGGTGACCTCTGACCCACCAGGGTTCTGCATATGTGTGTGGGTTTGCCCAGGTCTGAAGTGGGGTCCAGGTCTGAAGTGAGGTGTCAGCAGAAGCCAAATGAAGAGGAGGCCTGTGTGCCCCTGAGAATACTATACTCCTCCTATGGGAACCAGGTCTGTTTTCATTAATAATAATAATTTTTAAATTTATTGTCACCAGGTTTGTTATGATTATTGTTTTTATTTTATTTATTATTGAATGGAGTCCAATAATAAGTAAAGAAATTGGGAGGAGAGGGGAAGATAGAGAGGGAAAGAGATAGAGACCTGTAGTCCTGCTTCACTACTTGTGAAGCTCGAGGGGCACAGGGCCTTGAATCTGGGTCCTCATGCACTGTCATGTGTGCACTTAACCAGGTGTGCTGCATCCTGGTTCCCTGTCACCAGGGTTATTACTGGAGCTTTGAGCCTGTAAAACGAATCTACCACTTCTGGAGGCCACTTTTCCTATTTCCCCTCTTTCCTTTTTTATTTGACAGAACAGATAGAAACTGAGGGAAGGAGGAGTTAGAGAGGGAGAGAAAAAGACACCTGCAAGCCCGCTTCTCTGTTCATGGGGAGTAGGGACTTGAACCCTGGTCCTTGTGCAAGGCAATGTGTGTGCTTAACCGGGTACACCACTGTCTCACCCCTATTTTTTATTATTTTAACAAGAGTCCTGCCCAGCTCTGGCTTGTGATGGTGCTAGGTATTGGACCTGGGGACTCAGAGCCTCAGGCATGACTGTTGTTTTAGATAACCATTAAGCTGTCTCCCCAGCTGTATTTTCCTTTTCTAAATCTTTTTTCCCCCACCAGGAGCTCAGTGCTTGCATGACTCCACCACTCCTGTTGGCCATTTTTTCTTGTTTATATGGAAGGTAGGGAGATAGAGAAGGAGGGGGGCGCAAAGGAGAAATACCGTAGCACGACTCTATCACTTCTGAAGTGTAACCCCCTGCAGGATCCCACATGTGATGACCAGGGGCTTGAACCCAGGGTCTAGTGCCTGGTAATATGTGCACCCACCAGGTGAGCCACCT
The DNA here is from genome assembly GCF_950295315.1 of Erinaceus europaeus. Classification (NCBI taxonomy): domain Eukaryota; kingdom Metazoa; phylum Chordata; class Mammalia; order Eulipotyphla; family Erinaceidae; genus Erinaceus; species Erinaceus europaeus. The sequence goes on from NC_080176.1 coordinate 32,272,596, forward strand.
TTCCTGCCTCCTAAATATATATCCCTTTTTTTTCTAAATATATTTTTTAACTTAAAAAAAGTTCAAACAGACACTAAAAGCAGTATAGTACATAGTGGCCAAACTTCAACATCAGATTATATAAGTAATTTATCTTTTCCCATGTTTGCTTTACATATATTTCCATCTTTTTACATTTATTTATTAGATAGCAACCAGATGTGCTACTACCAGACCCCTACATTTCTGTATTTTATTTTATTGTACTTCCATTTATTTATTTGTCTGTCCACCTGTGCTCTGTTCACTCATTCATTCATTCATTCATTCATTCATTCATGTATTTATCTGTCTATATTCTCTCTGTGTCTCTCTTAGTAGAGGAGTTATCTCTCCCTGAGCTTCCTGGGCGGAGGACCCATTGGGATAAAATGGAGAAGGCAGGAAGTAGAAAACCCTCTGACACCCTTGAAGCTGTGGAGAGACAACTGTGAGAGACAGTGGCTGCTAGAACCCTTCTGACAGCTGGCCCTGAGAACTGAAGTGTTTCTGCTGCTTCTCAGTGGATGAGGGGCTGTGACAGATTGTTACAAAACTGAGCAGATCCACATAATGACAGTCTTTACTGTGCTTCCATTGCTGTAATTTGGGCAAGGCCACCTTGTGCTGGGTCTGCCCACAATGGCCCATCCTGGCCCGGAGTTCTGGAACCATCGGCAGTGTCACTCATACACCAGCAGGTTGTCAGCCAGGATCAGCTGGGGGACACCTGTGTGAGACCTTGCTGGGCATACCCATGGCCGTGAATCTGGATTCAAAGTGGGCATTGGTGGCCAGAGAGTGCATAATGTGAAGGGAACCCCCAGCACCTGGTGACGGGACACTGAGGTTTATAATGTTGCCTCTGAAGTCCTGTCTTACTGCCTCCACCCCTCTCAGGGCATGAGCTCTGTTTGGAGGAGGCAAGATTCTAGAACATTCTGTGCAGCTGGAGATACTGCTCTTGGCCACCTCTGGAGAACACAGTTTGACAGCTGGATGTGGGCGATGTGTGGGCCCAGGATGAACAGAGTCGAGGGGGGCATGCTCACTCAGTAGGGGCAGTGTGGGTGGAGGGACAGGCTTAGCCAGGAATGGGGAGATGGCAGTGGTGTTCTGGTTTTTTTTTTTTTTTGGGGTCCCATCATTTGGTAGAAATCCTCCTGCATTAAGGGTGGGAGAGAGATAGCTAAGTGGGTAGGGTGAATGCTTTGCCCAGCTTGTGGTCCAAGTTTGAGTCCCAGCTCCACATGAGAGATGCTCTTCACTAGATGAAGATCCAGTGCTGTGATCTCTCTCTCTGTCTCTGTCTCTCTCTCAAGGTCTGGCTCTGATACACAGACAAACAAACAAACAAACAAACAAATAAATCTGGTACCAGAACAGGTTTCTAAGGACAAATCCCAGACACAACAGGTATAAAACTCAGACTGGACAACTGAGCTTCTCGGTAGTATTTTCCCTCCCTTCCTTCCTTACTTTCTTTTAATGCATCTCATACTGTCTTTATATTTAGTTACTTAATTTGGTAAGTCAGAAAGAAATTGTAATAGAGAAGAAGAAAGAAAGACACTTGTAGAACTGCTCTCCCCACCCCTGCAGGTGGGTCCTGGGACTTGAACCCAGGTTTTGTGCATGGTAACTTGTGTTCTCAACTAGGTGTAATACTGCCTAGCCCCTGAGTTTTGTCCATGACTCAAGCATGTGTGACTTCACCAAGCTGGGTGAATTTTTTTTTAAAGATAAACAGACAAGACAGAATTTTTCTGATCACTGGGCTGAGTTGGGTTCCCAAGCTTCTGCTTCTTGAGTACCTGCCAAGGACCAGGAGAGAAGGGGAGATTATTATGCCTGGGGCTCTGTGCCCAGCTCCGAGGAGACAACCCAGAGTAGGGGAGCAGGAGTATATGTAGAATGTTCTGGGGTTTTCCTTATCTCTGGGTTCCCACAGGAGGCACACTATTACCAGTTTTCTTTTGAATGAACACAGAGGCCCGTATCCCAGAAAAGAGGACCAATTTCTGTCTTTTTGCACCTGCTGGGGTATCTGTAGCCATTAGATTCCATGGTACCCAAAGCAACCTCTGGGCTCCATCTCCTCCTCTTGTCTTGGGGTGGAAGACAGAGCTGGTGTCTTGTGTCCTTGACCTGTAGCACTGTCTTCTGTCACCTGTGTGTCCCCAGAAAGCCCCCTCCTTGGAAATACCCATTCACCTCACCCCTTGCTCCTTCCTGCTTCTGGACTCTGTAGCATTCTGTTTAGTGTTCATGCTACTGAGTTTATTCTCAATACCCTGCCTGAAAACCCGACTCCCTGTAGCTTGTACACAAGTGATGATCATTCAGGTCAGGAAGCCCCAAGATGCTGAAAGCATCCCCCCAGTGAGAGTGAGCCTTTCTGTCTGGGGAGAACAAGGCCAGCTTCACTGAGGAGAGGCCTTTAGTGCTGGAATTGGAAAAGGAGATAGAGTTGGATTGACACAAGTGGTGGAGATAGTAGGAAAAACATCCCTGTGTGGAAGATAAAAATAACAGGAACAGGGAGTGAGGCAGAGGCATGCTTTACTCTAAGAAGCTTTTTTTAACCAACAATCCACTCATATGAGTACTGCTTACAGTTTGTATGAGGTTACTTACATTTACATCTTAAAATTACTTTGTTATTTTCTAGACAGGGTGTCTAGACAGTAGATAATGTGAATGGGAGTGTCAGATTGGGAACGTCTGGTTGAAGTCGAAACTTTTGAAATGTTCTGTAAAGAGTTGTAGCATATTTAAATTAGGATTTAACTATTAGATAGAACACATATATTCTTTTTTTTAATTTTTAATTTTATCTTTATTTTATTTATTCCCTTTTGTTGCCCTTGTTTTTTATTGTTGTAGTTATTATTGATGTTGTTGTTGTTGGATATGACAGAGAGAAATGGAGAGAGGAGGGGAAGACAGAGAGGGGGAGAGAAAGACCTACCTGCAGGTGGGGAGCCAGGGGCTCGAACCGGGATCCTAACGCCGGTCCTTGAGCTTAGCACCACCTGCGCTTAACCCGCTGTGCTACAGCCCGACTCCCAGAATACATATATTCTTTAAAAAATATTTATTTGAGAGGACAGAGAGAAATTGAGAGGAAAGAAGAGTTAGAGAGGGAGAGAAAGAGACACCTGCAGTGCTGTTCCACTGCTCGTGAAGCTTCCCAGTGCAGGTGGGGACAGGCTGTTTGAACCTGAGTCCTTGTACATTGTCGTATGTTCACTCAACCAAGTGCTCTGTTGCCACCCCCTCTTTTAAAATTATAATGTGTCTTTATTATTTATTGGGGAAGAAGAAAGAACCAGACCATCATTCTGGCACATGTGATGCCAAACTTGGTTCTTTGTGCTTGAAAGTCTGATGTTTTATCCATGTGCCACCTTCTAGGTGATGCACATTTCTTTCTTTCTTTTTCTTTTATAATCCCGCTTGGGTATTGTTGAGTTTCTTGAGTCTCTATGTATTCAACTTCATTTGTAAGATATAGATCTTATTCTTTGGTTTTCTTTCTGCCTCATTTTCTATTTCCTATCTCCTTCGGGTCAGTAAATATCAGTTGAACTGATAGATAATGGCACTCAGGTCCCTGAGACTGTTCATTTTCCCTCAATCTTCTCTTTTCTCCTCTGCTCTTTAGCTCTGGTATTTCTTGGTGCTAAATCTTGAAATTCACTGACCTCCCTACCCTATCCAACCTGCTACTAACCCCACACCAGTCACTGGAATTCTTGCTTCTTGAATCCCTATGTGTTTGCTTTCTCCTACTCTCTCATTTTGGAGCTCAGCCTCCATTTCTTCCATGTGTGTATATTTTTATTTAAAAAATTCAAACATATGTATAGTGTCTGCTTTAAAGTCCTTGTTTGCTAATTTAAGTATCTGGGTCATCTTTGGGTTGATTTAAAATGTTTTCCTCAAAGATGGGTTATGTTTGCTCTTCCTTTACTTGCCTAGTGATTTTTTAATTTTTAAAAAATATTTATTTATTTATTTATTCCCTTTTATTGCCCTTGTTTTATTTTTGTTGTTATTGATGTCATTGTTTTTGGATAGGACAGAGAGAAATGGAGAGAGGAGGGGAAGACAGAGGGGGAGAGAAAGATAGATACCTGCAGACCTGCTTCACTGCTTCACCACCTGTGAAGCGACTCCCCTGCAGATGGGGAGCTGGGGGCTTGAACCGGCCTAGTGATTTTATTAAATAATAAATCTTTATTATTTTCTTTATTTTAAGTTTTTATTTATTAATGAGAAGGATAGGAGGAGAGAGAAAGAACCAGACATCACTCTGGTACAGGATCACTATTATGTTCTTTTATTCTTTATTTTGGAGAAAGACTGAGAGAACTTGAGAGAGAAGTGAGAGGTAAGGAGACACTTGCAGACCTGCTTCACTGCTTGTGAAGCTTCTCTCCTGCAGGTGGGGATCAGGGACTTAAACTTGGTCTTTGCATATTATAGCATGTGCACTCTACCAAGTATGCTACCTGTCCCCTTGTCTAGTGACTTTTATTTATTTTTAACATTTTAAAAATATTTTATTTGTGATTTTAATGAGAGCGATACAGAAAGAAAGAGCTGTAAGTTTTTTTTAAAATTAATACCCAGATATACTGGGTTGTTGGAAAAGTTATGATTTATTTTTTTCTATGCAAAAATATGTCATGACTTTTCTGACAACCCAATATTAACTCTGTGCTAGCATTTAGAGACACTGGACTCCATTATGCCTTTCAACAGGGCTATTGTTCTGACAGCTGACAGATGAACAGTGCAGGTTCAGGCCCTGGGGCTGGGAAGTAGCTGAAACCTTTCTTAAGCATCCCTCCCAGGTACTGCCTCTTCATCACACCCTTGAGTCTAGGTAAAGCTGTAGCTTTCTGCCTTCCCCCACCAAATGCATGTAAATTGGTGGGGGAGGTCTTCTGGGGTAGGAGACTGCTACAGGCTTATACATGTCACTTTGTGCAGTTTTTTTTTCTTTTTTGCCCCAGGATTATCACTGAGGCTCAGTGCCTGCATGACTTCACCATTCTTGATAACCATTCCCTCCCTCCCTCCCTGCCTCTCTCCCTCCTTTCCTTCCTTTTTCTGTTTCTCTATTTTTTTCTTTTCATAAAGGGTAAAAGACAAAAAGAGGAGAGAGAAGAAGAGAGAAACAGAGGAGAGATACCTGCAACACTGTTCTACTTCTTATGAAGCTTCTCCCCTGACATGGGAACTGGGGATTCGAACTCAGGTCCTTGTGCGTGGTATTAGGTGTGCTTTATCTAGCTCCTGTTGTCTTTTGAGGGTAATCTTCCACTTAAATCAAACTGTTGAAAATGCATTTTGGTCAGGTGTTTTCATTATCACCTAAGTAGCGTTAATCTGTGTAAGCTGCTCTAATGTTAACGGAACCCAGAATGAACAATGCATTTTAGATTTTATTCTGTGGTTGCCTGGCTTCACTGCTATGGGCTGACTTCTTTCACAGAGAAGAGAAGGACAGAGGAAGAAAGAGGGAAAGAAAGTGCTGTAGCTTCCTCCAATGCAGTGGGGTCAGATTTGAACCTGGATTGTACACAGGTGTCCCACTGGGAAGACCTTCAGCCTGCTCAGCCTTTTTTGCATTGGGGAAAATCTTTGTTTTCCCACCAGAGCCTAGGGCCCAGGTGCATTATCCCAGTGAGCTATTCGATTGGCTTCATTTTGTTTTTTTTTAACAGACTTGTTGAGGACTATGTGATGCAGAATAAACTGTACCTACTTAAAGTATAAAAGTTGAGGGGTTGGGTGGTGGTGCACCGGACTGAGCACACACATTACAGTGCACAAGGACCTGGGTTTAAGCCCCAGCCCCCACCTGCAGGAGGGAAGCTTCATAAGTGGTGAAGTAGTGCTGCAGGTGTCTCCTCTTTCTCTGTCTGTCTCCTCTTCCCTTTCAATTTCTCTCTGTCTCTAAAATAAAATGTGAATAAAATATTAAAAGAATAAGTATAATATATAATTTGATAAACTTTAATATACTTATGCCCTTGAATACATCACTTTAGTGTGTGGTGAACTTTATTAAGAAGTCACATGAATAGGGATGATCTGACTCACAGAGAGAAGTAGGAAAATAAGATCAGAAGAGAAAACAGTAAGCAGAACTTGGACTGGAGTTGGTATATTGCACCAAAGTAAAAGACTCTGGGTGGGTGGGGGAGTTCAGGTCCTGGAACAGGATGGCAAAGGACCTAGTGGGGGTTGTATTATTATGTGGAAAACTGGGAAATGTTATGCATGTAAAAACTATTGTATTTAATGTTGATTATAAAACATTAATCCCTCAATAAAGAAATGAAAAAGGAAAGTCATATGAGGATAAGTGGTGGAAAATAAATCTCTGGATCAGGTGGGCACTCAGTGGAGGAAACCAGCAGTATGTGAACAGGTGAGTTCTCTAACCTGTTCTTGGGATGAGCAGAAGTGTAGAACTCTGTTTACAAAGCAGGTGCAAAAAGCCAAGTAAGTGTGAAAGTGGCGAGCTTAACAAGAATTAGCTGCAGAGGAAGGTAAACTGGTGAGGAAATAGGACCTGCCAGGAGAGAAAAGAAAAGGAAAGGAAAGGTCAAGGGTATTCTTCTTTTATACCACCTGCACCAGACACACCAGCACTCAGCAACTGTTTGTTGGAATAAATTGTGTGGTTGATTACAAACCACTAAATGAATACTTCCCTAACTTGTATGTACACCAGAAGCACCCAGAACTCAGTTGCTGGGCCCCAGTGGGGTCTCTAGGGCAGCAGGTCTCAGGCAGGTCCCCACGTTGCATCTCTAATGAGCGCTGGCCCAGGACTGTGCTTTGAGAACCAATTGCTCAAGGTCAGGGTAAGTGTTATGAGCTCTGTTCTGCCCACTGTGCTGGAGTCAAAAGAAACGTGTCCTTGGGCTCACGAATCACCAGCTCACACTTGTTTGACATCGGCTTTATTGCTTCACTTAAACATGAGAGCTACCTAGTTTGGGGTCCTCTAGGTGATATTCTGAGTGCTGCATGTTCCACCATGAACACAGCGAGCAAGGAGACTTCGTGGAGTGAGGTGACAGTGGATCCTGTGTCCTGTGGGGGATGGAGGGGCAGAGCTGGCAGGCATGTGCAGTGCTAGGGACTAAATTTGGAACTTCATATGTGCAAGTCCACTGCTCTGCCTGCCCACCATCTCCCAGGCTATGGCCTCCGTATTTTAAGTGGCGAATGTTACAAGAAGCCACATTTTGGAGTTTGGGATTAGCAGGTGGAGGAGGTCCCTGGAGCCAGGCCGTCAATCCTGGGCACCAACTTTGGCCAGCTTCATACAGCTCCTTAAATCCTTGTGGGTAGGTTGGGAAGGATAGAGCGGTGATCAGCTTGCTATCAAAACACCAACCTTGGTTCTATAACAGAGGGACCGCTGGGACTGATTTCCCTAGCCAGGGCCAGAGGAGAGTGGGATTTGGACTTGGATGAGCAGTCTCAGCTCCCTGGTCATATAAGCCTGGGCCCTGGGATCTGGTGGGAAAATAAAGATTTCCCTCAATGCAAGAAAGACCGAGCTTACTGCAGCCTGTAGCTCTTCCCAGTGGGACAGAGCTGCACTTTTCTCATTTTCTCTTTTCCTCCCCAAAGGTAAATATACAAGCAGACAGCTTCCCCCATTTTGCTCCCCAGGCCTTGTTTCAGTTTGATATAGATTTTGTGTTGAAAAAACAAAGCTTCTATGAGTCAGACAAGTAAGAGGGACCAGAGCACTGCTCTGTTCTGTGCTGGGGATGTGGTGCTAGGGATTGAATTTGCAGTCTCTGGGGCCTCAGGCATGCAAATTGGCACCCTACCAGGCCAAGTGGTCTCCCTGGGCCTGTCTGCTTTTTTAAATAGTCATTATTATTATTATTATTATTATTGCTCAGTTTTGTTTTGGAAGAAGTCAGGAAAACACACTGTTGGGCTGATGGGATAGCTCGCCTGGGAGTGCTCCTGCATTGTTATACAGACAATCCAGGTTTGAGGCCCAGCCCCCCATGGACTTAGGGGAAGCTCCAGTACTTTGGGACCTCTCTCCCTCTCCCTCTCCCTCTCCCTCTCCCTCTCCCTCTCCCTCTCCCTCTCCCTCTCCCTCTCCCTCTCCCTCTCCCTCTCCCTCTCCCTCTCCTGCCAGGTTTGTTTGTTTTTGTGGCTGGGGCTTTTCACCACTCCCAACACTCTTTTTCTTTTCTAGAGGCTAAGAGTAAGAGAGGAGAGATAGAAAGAGTTGCTTCTTCTCTGCATGGTGGTCCCATGTAGAAGGTGGGAGCCTGAAACATTACATAGACCCCTATTTATTTTATTTCTTGATTTTGGTGTTGCTGGGGCCTTACACATGCACAGTTTCATGATTCTGGGCAGATTTTTTTTTTCCCCAGGGAGAGAAACTCTGAGAAGGAGAAACACTGCAGTATCAAAGCTTCCATGTAATGCCAGGACTTGAGACAAGTCCACGTTCAGGGTGAAATAGGTGTCCTACTAGATGAACTATCCTGTTGATCTCGCAGCCCAGACTAGATTTTGAATAGACCTTGACTGGAAGTGTGTATTGATTCCTGCTTTGCAGATTTTTTTTTTAAAGATTGATTTATTTTAGAAAGAGATACCAGAGCACTGCTCTGGTATTTGGGCTACCAGGGATAGAACCTGGGGTTGAACCCATTCAGCTACTTCTCCAGATGCATCCCGAGGTTCCTGAAAATGAAGGAGGAAGGTTTGCAACAAGAAACGGGGGGGGGGGGGGGGGGGAGGTATGTGTGCTTGCTGCCCCTTGGAGTCAGCCTATTTTTTCCTTCCAAGGGGAGAGAGAGAAGGGCGGGGGGAGAGAAATTGGACATGAAGGCACACACTGGTTGAGTACATGTGTCATAATGTGCAAGGACTTGAGTTTGAGCTCCTTGTCGCCACCTATGGGAGGAAAGCTTTGTGAGTAGTGAAGCAGTGCTGCAGGTCTCGGTCTGGTCGGTCTCGGTCTCTCTCTCTCTCTCTTCCCTTTCCTTCTCAATTTTTGGCTGTCTAAGTTAGAGAGAAAGGAGAGACCATAGGGCCTTTGGGGCAGTGGGGGCTGGGCTTAGACCTGGGCTAGGCACATGACAACACAGTACACTCTCAGTGAGCTATTTTGTCAGCCATTCTGATACTGCTTCACTTGTTTGACCACCGAGGAGGCTGATGTGTAGGCATTCAGGGTAGGGGTGGCATTCAAGAGTAGTGAGGGCTTGAGGGTCTTCAGTCTTGGCCTCTTGAGGGGAAACAGTTAAGCAATCTTGACAGAGAACGTCCAGGTGTTAGTGCAGAGGATGTGCAAGGATTTGAGTCATTGATGCTGTGGGCATGTCTCCAAGGGGCCCTCGAAGACCGTCTCTGCCTCAGCCAGACTCTTTATTTCACTCTTTTGTCTATTGAGGGTATGGAACTTCAGGACTTTGTGAATAAAGAGTGTGGGTGAATTCTGGTTAAAAAAACACTTTTTCTAGGGTATCCCCAGAGGCCTGGAGTTCTTCATTAGAAACAGCTGGTCATTAAGGAAAGGCAGCCATGAGAGATGGACTTAAACTTGCATTTCATGTAAGATGAAGAATTACAGACTTCAGGGGCTGGTCAGTGATGTACCCAGTAGACCACACACACTGCTACGTGCAAAGACCCAGGTTCAAGCTCTGGGAACAAGGTTCAAGCTCAGCCTGCAGGGATCAGCTTCACAAGTGGTGAAGCAGTGCTGTATCTCCCTCTCTCTCCCTCTGTTTCCCTCACTCTCCTCTCAATTTCTCTCTGCCTTATCAAGTAGACAAAGAAAAAACAAACAGTAACAACTGGCTCATAGGAGCTGTGGATTCATAGTGCAGGCAACCAGTGACAACCTTAGTGGGGGAAACAAAATAAGATAATTATAAACTTGGACTGGCAGAGAGAGAAAGAGTGAACTAACTTGGAAGGGTGTCTGCTTTGCTGTGCACTTGGCTCAGGTTCAGACCTGACCTCATTGGGAGTTAGAAAGATGCTAGCTACAGTGTCCTTTCCTACCCCCCCTCTTTTTATTTTTTTTACTTTTTCTTTCTTTGGTTAGAAAGAGAAGTAGAATGGGAGAGAGGAAGAAAGACATCCACAGCACTGCTTCACTACTTGTGAAGCTTCTCCCCTGCATGTGGGACTTGAACCCAGGTCCTTGTGCATGGTAATATGTGCGCTTTATCAGGTACACCACCACCCAGCTGCATCTCTGTCTGTAAAAGGCAGCCTGGAATAGTGAAGTCCTGGTCACGACCAAAGCAGACAAAGCCAAACCAAAGGAAACCAACATTCTCATTCTCCCCTCCCCCCATGAAAACTGATGTCCGCAGTATCAGGGACCTATATGCTTGTTTGCCCCCCTGAACTAACCTCTGGACACTCTCAGTTAAGGTCACACAGATGGAAAGGGCTGGGGTGTGTGTGTGGGGGGGAGGCATTCATGGGAAAGAGGCCTTTGAGAGCAAAATGACATTACACCTTTGGTAGTGATTATGGGGAGTCTTTTCTTTCTTTTTTAAATCTTAATCATCATAGTTTTTATAAGTAATTTTGCCCCCCCTTTTTATTAGTAACTTAATTTTTAAGTGTTTTATAAAATTTCAGGGGTGTGATTTTCCACCTAGACATAGCCAAGTGCAAGTCATCACTCCCTCCATTAAAGATCTGTGCTTCACCTCAACCAGGTAACCACTATGGTCCTTACAAAGTCTAAGAGACAGTTTGGTTCCCAATTTTTTTTCTGCCTCCAGGGTATTGTTGGGGCTCAGTGCCTGTACCGTGAATTCACTGCTCCTGGAGGCTATTTTTTCCCCCCTTTTGTTGCCCTGGTTGTTTTATCGTTGTTGTGGTTATTATTATTGTTGTTATTGATGTCCTTTTTGTTTTATGGGACAGAGAGAAATGGAGAGAGGAGGGGAAGATAGAGGGGGAGAGAAAGACACCTGCAGACTTGCTTCACCGCCTGTGAAGTGACCCCCTTGCAGGTGGGGAGTCGGGCTCGAACCAGGATCCTTATATAGGTCCTTGTGCTTTTGCGACACATGTGCTTAACCAGCTGTGCTAGCACCCAACCTCCTGGTTTCCATTTTAAAAAGAATTATTTATTTATTTTTTTAATAAATATATTTTTTATTTTATTTATTTATTCCCTTTTGTTGCCCTTGTTGTTTTATTGTTGTAGTTATTATTGTTGTTATCGTCGTTGTTGGATAGGACAGAGAGAAATGGAGAGAGGAGGGGAAGACAGAGAGGAGGAGAGAAAGATAGACACCTGCAGACCTGCTTCACTGCCTGTGAAGCGACTCCCCTGCAGGTGGGGAGCCGGGGTTCGAACCAGGATCCTTTTGCCGGTCCTTGTGCTTTGCGCCACCTGCGCTTAACCCGCTGCGCTACAGCCCGACTCCCAAAAAGAATTATTTTTATGGGAAGTCAGGCGGTAGTGCAGCGGGTTAAGTGCACATGGCGCAAAGCACAACGACTGGCATAAGGATCCCGGTTTGAGCCCCTGGCTCCCCACCTGCAGGGGAGTCGCTTCACAGGTGGTGAAGCAGGCCTGCAGGTGTCTGCCTTTCTCTCCTCTCTCTCCATTCTTCATTTCTCTCTGTCCTATGATGTCCTATCAATAACAACAACAATAATAACTACAACAACAATAAAAAATATGAGCAACAAAAAGGAAAATAAATAAAATTTAAAAAAGAATTATTTTTATGAGAGACCACTCAACTTGATATGTAGTGGTGCCAGGATTTGAACCTCTGGGGCCTTAGGACTTGCCTGTGCTTTGACACTGAGTTAGCTCCCTGGCCCCACTGAATAATTAAAAAGTAGAATGCATTTATTTATATAAGGGTAGTGATTGACTGCATCAGATTTTTCTGAGTGCCTATTTTTAGATTATAACAGTTGGTGGTTAATGGTGAAAACAAGGACATAAGTAGCAAACAAACCAGGAGGTACAGGTACTTTATAAGCTGTCTAATTAAAACCCATATGCTATTAGAAGCCAATATTTAATAAAATAGTTAAATTAAAACTGGTAGTTGTGTTTAGTGAAATAATTAAAGGGGTGAGAGACAACTACTTTGATGGTTTCATTTATATCTGGAATCTTGATAATCAAAACTCATAGACTTGAAAGAGAGAAGAAGAAATGAGCTTTTCTTTAAGATTCGTGAGAACTACTGTGGTGGGACACAAAATTGTGGTGGTGGGTACCATGCCCCCCAAACCTATAATCTTATAAAGTACTACTACATCACTAAAAATAATAAAATAAATAAAAATTGTTCAAATAAAAGGAGGGAAGGAAGGTAATGCAAAATGACTATCATCCAGTCACTGAATAGTAACTCTGTTAATGCACTGAGTTGCATGTATTTAGATGTCCCATCTGTATGTGAATGCATAGAATTTTAATCATGTGCTATGGTCTATTTAACTGCTTTGTTCAGCTAATATGTTTTGAAGAATTTCCGGTGGTCTTATTTTAGTTAATGTCTGCATAAAGGTATGAATGTCCCATATATTTCACACACCATTTGTGGTTGAGTATTTAGCTTATGTTCTACCTCCTGCTTTTAGAAAATTGAGTTTTTAGTAGAAACACAAAAAGTGAGCATTAGTATCAGCCGTGTAATTAAAAATAAAATGTAAATAAAGCCAAAATATAGAATACAGGGAGTCTGAGCAGAGGCAGTGGGAGACTTAAGTGACTCAGTTTAGAGGTAAGATCCTCACCTTCTGTACCTTAAAAAAATGTTTCTGGTGGATATTTTTCAAAAACCAAGATGTAATTTTTATTGAGAGTGAGATGAATGTGCTGATCTTGACTGCATGATCAGATCAGTTCCAATATTCCACATATATCTGTGTGACTCACACCTCTGCAGTATGTAGAAGTTTCATCACTACAGACAATCCTTTTACCAATTTTCATTCACCTCACGCCCACCTGAACAAAACCATTCATATATATATTTTACTGTAGATAGATTTTGCTAGAACTTCACAGAAGTAAAACAGTGCAGTACATATGCAGGTTCCTCCCCAAATGGTTTTGCATTTATCTTTGTTAGAGCTCTGCAGTCTTTTCCCTTTGTTTGTTTCTTTATTGCCACCAGAGTTATTGCTGGGGCTCAGTGCCTGCATGACTCTGCCATTCTTGGTGGCCACTTTTTTCCCCTTGACAATGAGAGATGAAGAGAGAAATAGGGTAAGAGAGATACCACAGCATTGCCATTGCTCTTTCACTTGTGAAGCTACCCCATATAGGTGCTCCTATGTGATGGCTAGGGATTGATTTGAACCTGGTCTTTTTTTTTTTTTTTTTAAGAAATATATTTTGTTTGTATTAGCGTAATGGGATACAGAGGAGAGAAAGAGAGAGAGAGAATGAGAGAATGAGCATTCTGGCTTATGGTGGAGCTGGGGATTGAATCTGGGACCCAAAGCTTTAGGCATGAAAATCTTTTGCAGGACCATTATGCTGTCTCCCCAGCCCCAGCTTGGGTCCTTAATCATGGCAGTGTGTATGCTCTGCTGGGAAAGTTATCTGCCATTCCATACAAACTTAGTGTTTTCTTTAGACTTATCATAAGTTCTCAGACAACATGCAAATGACTAGGTGGGTCTCTGTTTCACTAAATGTGCTTTATAGAAGCAGGTAGCTCTAGTATACCAAAGACAGACAATGATATTGTACTGTGATTATACAGTGATAAATAAGACTTCAAAGGTTATTTCACATTGTAACTGTGAAAGTGCTTGACATGGTTTATACTTTCAAAGTATACAGTGGGACATGACCCTGATCTATGTTATTTTGTTTATCTAGAGTTTAAATTCTTTTTAGTGTTAATTATTATTCCACACAGATATATCATAGTGCATTTATTCATCCTCCTGTTGATAATTATTTCTTTTTTAAAAAAAATTTATTCCCTTTTGTTGCCTTTGTTGGTTTATGTTGTAGTTATTATTGTTGTCTTCATGTTGTGGATAGGACAGAGAGAAATGGAGAGAGGAGGGGAAGACAGAGAGGAGGAGAGAAAGATTGCAAACCTGCTTCACTGCCTGTGAATCGACTCCCCTGCAGGTGGGGAGGTGGGGGCTCAAACAGGGATCCTTAAGCCAGTCCTTGTGCTTTGTGCCATGTGCACTTAACCCACTGCGCTACTGCCCGGCTTCCTGATAATTATTTCTATATTGGTTCTATTATGAATCAAATTACTATGGATATTTATTTTTTGTAACATTTATGTGTGTATAGTTTTAATTTTTCTTGGATAGATGCCTATGAGTGGAATTACTTGATCAGAGAGTAGCTCTATATTTTACTCTTTTTTATATTTATTTTATTTATTTATTCCCTTTTGTTGCCCTTGTTGTTTTATTGTTGTAGTTATTATTGTTGTTGTCATTGTTGGATAGGACAGAGAGAAATGGAGAGAGGAGGGGAAGACAGAGAGGAGGAGAGAAAGATAGATACCTGCAGATCTGCTTCACCGCCTGTGAAGTGACTCCCCTGCAGGTGGGGAGCCGGGGTTCGAACCGGGATCCTTATGCTTTGTGCCACCTGCGCTTAACCTGCTGCGCTACAGCCCGACTCCCTATATTTTACTCTTAAAGAAGCCACCAAATGCTTTGACAATTGACACTTCTGCCAGCAACACAGGATGTTCCATTTGCACCATGTCCTTGTCAACATTTGGTGTTGTCAGTTGTTTCCATTTTCACCTTTGCGGTGGGCATGGCATGTGACTTCATCCTGCTCTGAGGACTTGTGGATTGAGACAGTCTGATCCTAGACATCATGCTTAGCTCAGAGGTTAAAGTAGAGGCCTTATAATCCCTGACCTCCTTGGCTTTAATAACCTTCTTGACACAGACCCTGAGTCAGTGACTTGAGTGTATGTGGAGTCTTTGATAGATGTATTTTGATCTTTAATCAAGTACTTGAATTGCGTACATAGATCACTGATACCCCAGTACCCCACATTCCTGGCTCAACTGGTGGAGCTGGGAGGAGGGTGTCCACAGTGATGCCATTTCCAGCTACACAGCTACCATTATCTTCTCTCCTTTGAGTGGAGAATCAGACCAGCTCCTGTTTGGTGAAAACACCTAGTTAATTTCTTCTTGCTTCCTGACTGATTATCTCTGGGTCTGGGGGGTTGGGGTGGGAACACTAAGAAAACAGACCCTCATATGCTGTGGTTATTCTGTGTATCTGTGGATGGGTGTATGGGGAGCTTATGTGTGTCTGTCAGAAAACAGCAGCATTCTTCTCTCAATATATTTTTTTTTTGGCTTCTTTCATAAAAGGAAAAGGATAAAAGCTGGAAAATTAGCTGCAAGAATAGTCAGTGAATAGTAAAATAATGTGCTTATGGTCTGTGTGTGGTTTAAAAGGAGTGATGTTTTTTTATTTTTATTTCTTTCTTTATTTTTCTTATTTTTCCAGAGTACTGCTCAGCTGTAGTTTATAGAGGTGTTGGGGGTTGAACCTGGCACCTTTGGTGCCTCAGCCATGGGAATATTTTGCATAACCATTATACTATCTCCCACAGCCAGCCCTTCCTTCTTTCCTTCCTTCCTTCCTTCCTTCCTTCCTTCCTTCCTTCCTTCCTTCCTTCCTTCCATTCTTTCTTTTCTCTTGAAGAATTATATACATTGAAAAAAGCCTGCTGGCTTCTTGAGCCGGTGTGGTATTTTATAGATAGAAATCATTCTTACATTTTCTCTCTTACTAATTAAAAAAGACCCCATGAAGTAGTTTTGATCAGATCTGGTGCTGATTTTTATGTATTTACTTTTGCCTCCAGGGTTATCACTGGGGCTCCATGCCTGCACTACTGTAGTTCTCCCAATGACATTTTTTGATAGAGGGTGAGAGACAAAGAGCTAGAGAGGGAAGGAAGGAGGGGAGGAGAGAGAGAGAAACAAGAGAGAGAAGAGAGACACCACAACACTGCTTCTTGTAAAGCTTCCCTCCTGTGGGCACTCCCCTGGGCCTAAAACCAGGTCCTTGTATTCTGTTTGTATTCTGGTTTGGATTATATTCAGAACACTAGGGTTCCTTTCATTGCTATGCACTTTGGAGCCCACTGGCATGTCTAAGTGGTTTGGGAGATTCTGCCTATATTCATCATTCTTGTGTATTCATAATTATCCATTCCTCCAACCAGTCATTTAACTATACATATATCTGTTCACCTATCCACCATGTAACCAAGGCAGTCATCTACCCATCTGTCCCATTATCCCATCCTTCCATCCATCCATCTTGTCATCTACCCACCCACCTATCCATCTATGTAACCCACCTATTCATCCACCCTGTTGATCCCCTACCCATTCTTCTGTTTCATCCATCATCTGTCATTCCCCACCCCTCTATCTATCCATCGATTCTATCTTTCTATGCATCTATCCATCCATTCAGCCATTTACTCAACTTAGTGTGCTGTTAAGCTATAGAGATGGGATGAGTAAACTGTTCCTGCTCTCAAGTGTTTTATGGTACTATAACAGAGCCCCTCTTTCTCATCCTCCTTAAAGCAAAGCATGCATATCTTGTTTCCTAGTGAGTTCATAATTGAATCCATTGTATTAATATCACCTCTTCCCTGCAGACACACATATTTCCAGAAAATCTTTTAAGAGTGCTGCCAATTTCTTGAGGTAAAAGCATAAATGACTTTAAACCAGTAGCTTCTGTTGAAAAAAAATTCTTTCCAAAGTTTTATATAGCCACATGGTGGTAATGACAGAATGGTTTGCTCTGGGTAAGGGTGATACTTTGTAGAACCTCTATTGTGTCTTTGACCTTGAAAGACCCATGTCTGTGTTAATAAATTTTGCCCATAGCTTGTGCCAGATATTTATAGAAGATGTTCTTGCAGTGCTGGAGTGATAGAACTGGGTCTACAGCACCAGATACTGGATACTCACAACCTTGAGGACACCTACAAACAATTCTAGTGGTGGAGAGGTAGCATAATGGTTCTGCAAAATGACTTTCATGTCTGAGGCTTCAGGGCCAAGGTTCAATCCCCAGTACTGCCATAAGCTAGAGCTGAGCAGTATTCTGGCAAATAAACAAACAAGAACAATAAACAATAAAATAAAAATGAATTCTTTTGAAATATTTACACAGAATTAAAATTCAGAATTAGAATCAATTTCATTAGTTTCCCAGTGAATCTGTGCTTAATAATGCTTCTTTGTCTTTCCAGTCAAATAAATCTTAAAGTGCAGTTCATGGTTCTTATCTACTCTTCTCTACTTACTGATGCTGCTGAGTCCATGTTCAACTTACTGGCTTATTACTAAAGGAGTTCTGAGGGCTGTCAAAATAGCTCACTTAGGTAGTGTGCCTGTACTTCCATGCCCACTGTTTTAATAAGAGTAAAGACAACAATGTAGAAAAAATTTTCCACAGTCACCTATATTTTCATGAATTGCGCACACAATTTATTTTTAATGTATATACATGTTAACTCTAAACTTTACTGTCATATTTTAAACATATGTACTTACCCATATATCACAAAGTTCTCTGTGCTATTGTTTTAAAAACTTTGTTTTGGGAGTCAAAAAACTCAATTTCACTAATTCTGTGTTTAGTACTTTCCCTAGCCAGTTCTATGATTAGGGTCTTTCTAACATTTTTTGCTGTTGTTGTTAGCATCATAATATACTTTGTGGTGGATGTGACTGTTGTTTCCTGAGCATGATCTTGTGACTGCCACTGCCATGGAATCACTAGGTCAAAGCATTCAAACCTTTTAGGTGTTTATACAACTTGTCAGATTGCTTCCCCAACTTGAGAGCTTGTCTAACGTGTGTAATACAAACAACTGAGTGGTGTATTTTATCAAAGGGTTCCTTTTTCATATATAGATATAATTATATATATATATATATATATATATATATATATATATATATATGGTAAATTTGTACTCACGAACTAGAAAATATTTACATTATAGTTATTAAATATAGTATATATATATATATATGGTGACATGATTTAAATTTATTTTCCTTTGTGGCTAGACATTGCTCTTTTTGGTATTTATCTGACATGTACTCTCTGTCCACCTTAAAATTTTTTTTTCATTTTTAAAAATTATCTTTATTGGCTAGAAACAGCCAAAATTTGAGAGGGAGAGGGAAGGGGGAGACACAGAGAGAGAGAGAGAGAGAGAGAGAGAGAGAGAGAGCTGCAACACTGCTTCACCACTCACAAAGCTTTGCCCCTGCAGGTGGAGACCAGGGGCTTGAACCTGGGTCCTTGCACATTATAATATGTGTGCTCAACCAGGTGTGCCACCACTTGCCCTTGCCTTTTTTTTTTTTTATCATTCGGTTAGGTGCCTAATGGCTTACAGTACAATTGTTGACATGAGTACAATTTCTCATCACCTTATGAGAGGTATTTGCAAAACACTCTTACCAATATGGATCAGGACCCAAGCCCCCACGTCCCCCCCCTTCCCAGAGCCCTTTGCCCCTGACACAGAACTTCTTTGTATACCCAGCAAGGCCAGGAAAATGCAGAGACTGATGAGTGTAGCCAGGGGGTGCCATCCAACCCAGAAGTGGTTGGTGTAAGGACTGCCACAGTGGGGAAGTGAGGGTTCTGACCACACACAAAGGCTCCTGGCCACACTCACTTCCATTGAGCCCTTCCCTACCACAGAGGTGACAAGGAGGTCAGATGACGCCAGGAGGACAGTAGAAACCCTTGGTTTTTAAAAAAAAAATTTTAAATGTTTATTTATTCCCTTTTGTTGCCCTTGTTGGTTTATTGTTGTAGTTATTATTGTTGTTGTTATTGATGCTGTTGTTGTTGTATAGGACAGAGAGAAATGGAGAGAGGAGGGGAAGACAGAGGGGGAAAGAAAGACAGACACCTGCAGACCTGCTTCACCCTTCACCGCCTGTGCAGCGACTCCCCTGCAGGTAGGGAGCCGGGGGCTCGAACCGGGATCCTTCTGCCAGTCCTTGAGCTTCTGGCCAAGTGTGCTTAACCTGCTGTGCTACCGCCCAACTCCCAAACACTTGGTTTTATTATCTGTCTCCCACTGGGCCCAGAGCAGTGGTTGACACCTGACACCCTCTTTTTTTCCAGACCCCAGTTAATCTCTTTGTAAACAGATCAGTTTCTTTCCCAGACTCCTTCAAATTTCTCCCCTGAAGGTAGCAGAAAATAGACTTTATGTGGCCCCAATTTAAGTTGTCATCAATGTATTGGCAATGGGTTGGAACTCTTAATCTGATTGCATTTCTGGGAGATTCTGTTGCTAGGGCAGCCAAAGCCATTGGTTTCTGAGCAGCTTAGATGAAGAGCTCAGTTTGGGTTGAGTCTCAAGTTGCTCTAGTTAAGAAAGCAGAACATCTCCACATTTCCCCTTCCTTCCTTCCTTCCTTCCTTCCTTCCTTCCTTCCTTCCTTCCTTCCTTCCTTCCTTCCTTCCTCCCTTCTCTTCCTCTCTTCTCTTTCTCTCTTCTAGTTGTCACTGGAGCTTCACTACCCCAGGCTGACTTTTTAGCTAGGAAGAGAGAGAAGGAGATGGAGAAACAGAGAAAGACACCACAACACCGGAGCCTCCCTTGGTGCAGTGGAGGCTGGCATAGAACCTGGATTGTGCCTGTGACAAAGCAGCGTACCATCCATGCCCTACTGGCATTGGGCTCTCCCATTTCCTTGTTTTCCTCTCTCTGATCAAAGGCTTCCTTTCTTCCTCAAGACTGACCAATTAGTAGAATTTTTCCAGAATCTAGCAGACCAACTCTTTTATGCCCTTTTCCCTCCCATAAAAGAGCTTTCCTCTGAGTTTTGTCTTTGACCAGTTGTTTCGTATTTTTAGTGAGCAACAACCACTTAGAATTTAACCCAGTCTCAGTGTTTTCTTTCTCTCTCTTTCTCCTCCTTTTGTTCCTTGTGACTTTCTCTCACTCCCTCTTGCTCTTTAAGATCTCCCTTTGTAGTTTTTATCTTGTTTTTATTTTATGCTACCAGGTTTATCACTGGGGCTCAGTGCCAGTATGATTCCACCACTCCTGGAAGCCATCTTATATTTATGTATTTATTTATTTTTTAGATAGAGGTGAGAGGTGAGAGAGAGAAGGAAAGACACCATTGCACTGCCCTGTTGCTCATGATCCCCCCTCCTTCCCCCTTAAGTACTCTCATATGGTGACAGGGGCTTGAACCTGAGTCTCCAGGAGTGATATGTTGTGTTCTACCTTATGAACCACCTCCTGTTTGTCTTTTTGCTTTTGTTTTTTCCATCATTTATTATTGTACTCCTGCCTTCTTGCCAGCCCCTATGTCTTCTGTTACATGAAATGAAACTACGCTTACCATTTTCTTCTGTAAGAGTGTGGAAGGTAGACATTCTGTTTTATGTAGGGTGGACTGATATGAGTTCATATGGCATGGTGAATAGTAGGATTGGTGGAAGCTTCCTTGGATGGGAGTGGAGTGAGGGTGGGGGAGGTCATCTGGGGAGGGACTTCCAAAGCATGAGCAGGCCATCATGAGGAAGTGTCACCATGGGGCCAGGTGGTGGTGCACCTGGTTGAGGTTACATGTTACAATGTGCAAGAACCTGGGTTCAAGCTCCCAGTTCCCACCTGCAGAAGGAAAGCTTTGCAATGGGGAAGCAGGGCTGCAGGTGTCTCTCTGTCTCTCCCTCTCTATCACCCCCTTCCCTCTTGATTTCTAGCTATCTCTATCCAATAAATAAGTAAAAATAATTTTAAAAGAATTTTAAAAAGTGTCAGCAGTACTTGAAGTTTTGGAAGGGAGTGGGAAGAGATTAACTGAGAACCAGTCACTCACCACCTTATGGGCTACCTTCTCTGACCTTGACCTTGAAGACCTGAGACCTGAGGAGCCACTGGAGCTATGCTGTTAATAGTTCTGGGAAATGAAGACCTTCCAGTTTCTTTATCAGAGAAGGTTTGCTGGCCACTGTTCCTGTCTGAGCTTTTGCCACAGACACACATTTAGAACCTAGGGTGTATGTTAAAGCTATAAGATGGACTTAGGGCTGTAATTGCCCAGAATAGGTACTAGTCCCCATCTGGGATTGGGTGGAGGGAGTCTTCCTTCCATAGATGTAACCAATAGTCCTTTTTTTTTCTTTTGTATAGAGACATTGAGAGGGAGAGGTAGAGAGGCAGAGAGAAAGAGAGAGACCTGCAGCACTGCTTCACTGTTCATGAAGTTTCCTCATGCAGATGGGGACCAGGGACCTGAGGGTCCTTATGTATGGTAACATGTGTACTCTACAAGGTGCACCGACAGCTGGCCTTGCCACTGAAAACCTGAGCCAGGCTTACTCATGCAGGTTGATATTCCCATAGATGCTGTTATGGGAGAGTCCCTCCCTTGCTTGTCTTACAGTTATACATGCCTGTAAAATCATAACTGTGTATGTGTTTCTTTCATTATGTGAGCAATTTCAGGGTGTGTTTGTTGTGTATTTTGTGTACTTCTGGGGTTAAAATCTCCACTGCTATCATTCCAGAAAACAAAATAATTGGTTTATAGGAGCTGTGTCATGATACACCTGCTTGAGCACACATGCTACCATGCACAAGGACCTGGGTTCTAGACCTCACTCTCCGCCTTCAGGGAAGAAGCTTCACAAGCAGTGAAAGCAGATCTGTAGTTGCCTCTCTTTCTCTCTCCCTATTTCCCCCTTCTCTCTCAATCCCTCCTGTATCTATAAATTAATAAATAAATACAATTTAAAAATGAAGTAGTTTCTAAGAACTTGTTTTGCTACCTTGGCCCAATAATCGATCAGGTAAGGGACTGGCAGACAGTCCTCTCCAGCAAAGGATGGGAGACTAAGTATTTTCAGTACTTTGGGACATGCGGTCTCTGTCACAGTGACACAGCGCTGTAGCTGCTGCCTGAAAGCTACCACATGGTGTATTCAGAGAGCAGTGTGGCCCTGTGCTAATAAAATTTTATTTTTGGATGGGGAAATTTGAATCTCACATAATTGCCATAATGTATGTTTTTCAACTCTTTTGAAAACGTTGAACCCAAAATGTTAGGGGAAGATGACTAGAAGGCTCTATCAGGACCCGGACAGAGAAGAGGGGAGAAAAAAGACTTAAGTAGTGGGTATGACTTAGAAAAGAAGAGGGGGCAGGGATGTCGGGGTCTCTGGCGGGGTGATCTCCAGGGGAAAGGTAATGGACTGGTTCTTTCTCACTCGACACGAAGTAAAAGACACCGGGGAGAGTTTCAGCGTGCTCAGATCTCGTTTATTAACAGGTGGACATGAGTTAAATAGAAAACCAAACGAAGGGAATTATTATTGAAATATGTCAGAAATTACAGGTTTCTTAAAGGTCGGCTTGCCCCGATGGTATGACAAGAATTGATGCAGATACATAAAGGTCAAGATAGTCTCCTAATGCAGGCGTTTAATTACCCAAAGGCGTCTAAGGGAAGGAGAGGGGTTGAACCAGTTAAGGCAAGATAGAGAGAAGATAAGCAAGGTTTGATGCAAATTGAGGACATCAAAGGGCACTGCTAGGAGTGTGTGATAAGGTGTGTTCTTCTGTGATCAGAAGGTGACTTTGAGTAAGTGAATCTTAAAGTAGGTGCCATGTGGCCTACAGTTAATGGGGAGAAATATTGGGGTTTCTGTGGGCCTGAGAGTCAAGAAGGAAAGAACTAAGTCTGAGTTTCCCCCCTTTTGCTCACCTCGGTTGAGAGGGTATCTTCTCAGACCTCCATCCAAGGATGGGGGAGTTCTCCCTAAGCTCTATCAAGCTTACACATAGTCCCAACACAGGACCATAAGAAAGACCAAATGACCAAATATATATAAATATAGGTAGATATTTATAGAAATAATAATTAACCCCTATCTTGGGTGATCTTGGGAGAACTACTGTAGTATCCAATGGAGAGAATGGGGACTTAGAACTCTGGTATTTGGAAAGGTATGGAGTTATACCCATTATCTTATAATTTTTAATCAATATTAGATCACTAAACAAACAAACAACCATGAACTCAGGGCTTGGGAGACAGGTAAGTGGGAAAGTGTAGGGCTCATGTGTTTTGAGGTCTCAAATTTGAGTCCTGGCACCACATATGTCAGAGCTAAGGGCTCTGGTCTCTCTTTTTCTCATAAAAATACATAAATGAATAATCATTTAAACAACAACAACAACAACAACAACAAAAACATTACCACCAGGGTAGTTTCTGGGGTCCAGTGCCTACACAGCTCCACTTTCCTGGTAGCCATTTTTTTTTTTTTCCTTTTTAGATAGCAGGTGAGAGGGCAAGATAAATAGAGGGGGAGAGAAACAATGTGAAGGAGAGACACTACTGCACCACTCTACCATTTGTGAAGCTTCTTCCCTTGAAGGCACTCCCATGTGGTGGTCCAAGGCTTGAATATAGTAATGTGAACTCTGCCACCCAGCCCTAATAAATACATTTCAAAAAAATAAGTGCAGAGGGGTCAGGAGGTAGTGCACCTGGTTAAGCACACACATCATAGTGCACAAGGATCCAGATTCAACCCCCTGGTTCCCACCTGCAGGGATAAAAGCTTCACAGGTGGTGAAGTAGAGCTGTAGATGTCTCTGTCTCTTTCCCTCTCTATCTGCTCCTCCCTTCTCACTTTATCTTTATTTATATCCAATAATATATAAATTAAAAAAAATGAAAGACCCCTTCTTAGCTTGTGGGCCATAGATAGAATGACTGTGGTCCAGGCTTGGACCAGCACATGAAGTCAAAGTAGCATAGCTGTGATTTCCAGAGCATTTTCTATGTGTTAGGGGCTGTGCTATAAGCTTTTCATGTACCAGATTTTTCTTTCTTTCTTTTTTTTTGAATTTTTAAACCAGAGCACTGCTCAGCTCAGGCTTATGTTGATTCAGGGGATTGAACCTGGGACTCCAGAGCCTCAGGTATGAATGTTTCCTACACAATCATTATGCTATCTCCCCTGTCCCATCCCATGTGCCAGCTCATGTAATTCTCACAAAACTCTATAGACTGAGACTTGCTGAGGTTGCATAGTACTTCTGTGACAGGAACCTTCTGGTAGACACTGCTGGGTCTGGTTTGAACTGCACAGGTCTGTTCTGCAGGAGCTTACAGAGCTATGGGGAAGACAGTGGGGAGTTGATCAGTTCAGTAATTGTGATGGCATCTCCAGTCTTGCCACCCTGAGTATGTCTGATTTCATCTGTAATTGGAGTAGAACATCATTATAGTTCAATCACATTTCCTAGCTGGAATGGACTGCTGGAGCTCAGTGAATGTAGCTCTTGCAGTGTTTATCATAATGAAAATGCAGGAGGGAGGAGAGATGGGGTGTGAATCTGACTCCACCATTTGAAATTTCAGTGACCTTCAAGTTCTTTACCTTTCCTGCTGTTTTTAAAAATTGATTTAATTGTGATTGGCAAGATTTTGGAATCAGAGGGGTACAATTCCATAGAATTCCCACTACCAGAGTTCCGTATCCCATCCCTTCCAATGGAAGCTTCCCTGTTCTTTATCCCTCTGGGGAGTATGGACCCAGGATCATTATGGGGTGCAGAAGGTGGAAGGTCTGGCTTCTGTAATTGCTTCTCCGCTGGACAAGGGTGTTGGCAAATCAATCCATACGCCCAGCCTGTTTCTGTCTATCCCTAGTGGGGTAGGGCTCTGGTGAGGTGGAGCTCCAGGACAGACAGAGAGAGGTCTGCCCAGGGACATCAGGTTGGCATCATGGTAGCAGTTGCAACTTGGTGGCTGAAAAGCATCTTTAAAGCAGAAGAAAATGTTTAATAATCAGAAAACTAAAGGTAAGAATATAGCAGATGAAATTTGGCGTCTCCACTTTGGAAAAAGCTACTATCTCCCCAGACAATACCCTAAGCCCACTTGCATGTTAGCTGTCAGATGCAGGCAAAAATTAATAAGTTATGAACCCCTTGGAATAGACCCAAAATAGACTTCCTAGCCTTTTCTCCTCTCTCTTTAGATAGAGGCAGAGAGGTAGAGATAGAGAGTGAAAGGGACCAAAACAATGAGGCTTCCTTCAGTACAGTGGGGACCAGGTGCGAACCTGGGTTGTGTACATGGCAAAGAGTGGGCTAAATAGCGCACTATCCCAGTGAGCTATTTCACCAGCCCTCATTTAACTCCTATTTACTCCTATTTAATCTTTATGAACTTGCGTTTGGGGAAAAGAATTATACTTTATGAACACAGAGCGTGTTCAGTATGTCCCACATTCATAAATGGAATTGCAGAGAATTTCCTTGTAGATACAGTCCTTATTGCATTTTTATGCTTTTATGTTTGCAGAATGGTGTCTTTCAGAGAAAAGTACAACACCTCCCCCCCTATAGAATTACTTTGCGATGCTTAGCTAAAGCCTTTCACTTTTTAAAATTCCTTGTGGATCTTTCAGACTTGGGAGGATTTTGTTGAGGATATGTGTATATGTTTCCTTTAGTTAATTCTTTGCCCCAATATTTAATTTTTTATACTTTTTATTTTTTATTGTGTAGGTATTATAAACCCCTTCTTCTCCTTCTTCTACCAGAGCACTGCGTTATGGTAGTATAGGGGATTGAGCCTGGAACTTTGGAACCACAGGCATTAGAATCTCTTTGCATAACCATTTTGCTATCTACTCCTGCCCTAGTATTTAAACTTTAATGGAGAAGTTACCCTTACATCAACTAATGTAATAGTGTAACTGTGCATAGTATTTTTCAAATGAATTATCTTTATCTTGTACATTTTTATTTTTTATTCCTGATGTTATGTATTTGTGTTTTCTCTGATTCTTGCTGAAATTCACCATATCTATTTCTCTTTTGCTAGAATTTTGAAATAAATACATCTTATTTTTATCATTCAAAGACTCTTTCATCTATTTCTTTCTGCCCTTCTACCTTCCCACCTACCTGCCATTTATGTTTTTGTTAAGATGCAATTGACATTTAATATTTTATCAGTCTTAGGTATTCAACATGATCTAATATATATAGATATTATGTAATATATATGTTTATTATATATAATAACCACAATAAGTTTAAATCTATTACCACATAGAGTTATAATTGTTCTTCCTGTTTCTTTTTAATTATGGTCTTTAAAAAATATTCTATTATTTTAGAGAGAGAGAGAGAGAAAGATACACAGTGAGAAGACTGCTCAGCTCTGGCATATACTGGTGCTAGGGTTAAGCCTGAGACCTCAAAGCCTCGGCATGCAAGTCTTTTTCATAACCCATTACTCTGTCTTCTCACACGTTCTCTCTCTTCTCTAACATTTCTTCTTAAATTAAAAAAATATTGATTTATTTTCGATAGAGACAGAGAGAAGTTGAAAGTGAAGAAGATAGAGGAGAGAGAAAGACATGCTGACTGGGGGATAGAACCTGGATCCTAGCATGAGTGCTATAGTGGGTGAACACTATGTGGCCCCAGTCTTTCTCCCTATTATGAGAACTTTTAACATTTTTCTAAGCAGTTTTCAAGTATATAATGCAGTATTATTAACTGTTAATTGCATGTTAATTACATCCTCATCTCTCGTTAGTATATGTTGATTCTATTGTGATCCTTTGACTCTTATAAACAAGTATTTTTGTTTACTTCATGCCTTGCAATGTGTGATCATTTTAACATTCTGTTTCCTTTAAAGAAAAGCACTGTGTTCTCATTTAATCTGATCTGTTTCTCCATTGATCCGGTCTTCTTAATTATGTTGTTAGATCCTCGTCTTTGCTTTTGAGTGTCCTTGGTCACTAAGTCCCACTGGCATGAATCTCTGCTATGTTGTGCATCAGAGATTCTTCCAAGGTCTCTATGCCACTTTGACTTTTACATTTCATTAAGGTTTGCTTTTTGAGAGCTGTGCAGCAGTCTTTGGTGTTGGCCTCTTTGTAGGCCTTTAACATTTTATAATGACTATATGTCATTCATTAAGTGACTTTGAACTCATACACTTAAGCAAGCTCACAATTTTCACTTGGGGAAAAAAAATCTGTCTGCATCCTCTCACATTCAATTTACTGTTCCTGTGTGCTAGATGCTGCTCACTAGTGCAGGCAGGAACTACTAACCCCCATAACTCTCCCAGCCCACACACACCACTCCCATTCCTGGAAGAATCATTTAGTTCTTCTTTGTCTGTCTTTTATATTAGGTGTTGCATTTGGCTTGTCTCTGTCATCCTCATTTTGACATCTCTTTGCAATTATCATGGCAGAACTCTAGCCTCTACGACATGTTCTTTCTTTCACTTAAAAACAAAACAAAACAAGACAAAGCAGAAACCCACAGTTGATTTTACCCTTTTGGAATCCAGCCATTTTCTATTGTAATATTACTGAACCAGATTTGTCAGTAAACACTCATCCATGTGTATAAATGTTTACTTCTCTAATCACATAGCTTAAACGAACACATGGGATTGTAATTCCCCCCTTTAAAATAATTTATTATTGAGACAAATGGGAGGAGAGAGAAAGAGAATGAGGGTATTGCTCTGGTATATATACTGCAGGGAATCAAACATGGGGCTTCATGCTTGAGTGTTTATGCTGTATCCACGACACCACCTTCCAGAACACAAAATTATTTTCGTAATACAAAATTATGTTT
This sequence comes from Erinaceus europaeus, assembly GCF_950295315.1. Taxonomy (NCBI): domain Eukaryota; kingdom Metazoa; phylum Chordata; class Mammalia; order Eulipotyphla; family Erinaceidae; genus Erinaceus; species Erinaceus europaeus. Next base: position 32,300,360 of record NC_080176.1, read on the forward strand.
ATTTTAGATATTCTACATGATGATTTGGGGGCCTGGTGATGGTGCACTCTCTTGCATTTACACATTACTGGCCACAAGGACCTTCAAGTCCTCACTCCCTAGTGAGGCAGTGTAGCAGGTGCCTCTTTCTCCCCTTCTATCTCTTCTCCCCATTCAATTTCTCTCTGTCCTATCAAATAAAATAATAGAGAAAAGTCTGTTCAGATGTTTTTAATATTAAAAATGAAACGACCTGTGTGCTGATTTGGTCCATGCACTGAGATGATTACTACAGTCCACTTAGTTAAGTGCATGCGGCGCAAAGCACAAGGACTATAGGGATTCTGGTTCTGAGCTCTCAGCTTCCCACCTGCAGGGGGGTCGCTTCACAGGTGTTGAAGCAGGTCTGCAGGTGTCTGTCTTTCTCTCCCCCTCTCTGTCTTCCCCTCCTCTCTTCATTTCTCTCTGTCCTATCTAATGGTGACAACATCAGTAACAACAACAATAATAACTACAACAATTAAAAAAAGAGAGATGGAGAGAGAGAAAGACACACACAGAGACAAGGAGACACTGCCTCAGAACCAGAGCATCTCTTTGGTACACGCAATGCTAGGGATAGAATTCAGGACTTTGTGCTTGATGGTCCAGACTTGTCTTCTTGGCTTATGGACTTTGGAGTAAATATCACTTCCTCATCCAGTCATCTGTCAGTGAGCATTTAGGAAGCTTTCATGCTTTGGGTATTATGAATAATGCAGTATTGTGAATAATAGGGGTATACATATCCTTTCAAATTAGTATTTGAGTGTTTTTTGGATAACTGTCCAACAGTGGTATTGCTAGATCATAAGATAATTCCATTTTTGTTTAAGACTCTCCATACCATCTTCCAAAGGGAGCTGTACCAGTTTGCATTCCCACCAGCAATGTAGCAGAGTTCCTTTTTCTCCACAACCTCATGGACACCTATCCTTATCTGTTTTTTTTTAATATTTATTTATTGCCTTTTGTTGCCCTTGTTGTTTTATTGTTGTAGTTATTATTGTTGTTGTCATTGTTGGATAGGACAGAGAGAAATGGAGAGAGGAGGGGAAGACGGAGGGGGAGAGAAAGCTAGACACCTGCAGACCTACTTCACCTCCTGTGAAGCGACTTTCCTATAGGAGGGGAGCCAGGGGCTTGAACCAGGATCCTTACTCTGGTCCTTCTGCTGTGCACCACATGTGCTTAACCTGCTGCGCTACCGCCTGACTCCCTATTTTCTGTTTTGTTGATATAGGCCATTCTCTAATGTGTGAGATGGTGTCTCAGTGTAGTTTTGGTTTGCATTTCTCTAATAAGTGAAATGGTGCATTCATATATTTGTAGGCCATTCATATCTCTTCTTTAGAAAACTGTTTAGTTCTTTAGTGCACTTTTTATTGGGCTATTATTATTTTTTTCCTTTATAGAGCTGTACCAAATCTTTATGTGTATTTGATATCAGTCACTTGTCTGATGTATGATGTGCAAATATTTTCTCCTATTTACTTGGTTGCCTGGTCATCCTGGTGTGGTTTATATTCCATGTGTAGCTTTTTAGCTTCATGCAATCTATTTTTTTAAAATCTGTTTTCATTTCCCATGCATATGGGGGTTGTGTCTCCAGATATGTGTCATGAAGATCCTGTAAAGTTTCACTTGTGCTTTTTCTATAAATTTTATAGGTTCTGGTCTAATATTGCTTAGGGACTTTGGGAGGGGTGTCATAATTAACCTCTTTCATGCTTACGCTAAGTTTTTAAGCAATCTTGGAAAGATTTCCTGGCAGGGTCTTTTTGTTGTGTCCTTGTTCTGTATCTTGATTCAGCTTTTAAGGTACCTTTGGATTTGAAGATTAGGTTCCTAATGGATATTTCATTTCACCACTCTTCCTTTTGCTCCTGGGTTCTCAGAACATTCTTTCTGTTTGTGACTGCATTTCCAGGATGTTCTGAATTGTTCACAACCTATTATTTTCTTTTATTTGAGACTTCAATTCAACCTTGATTGATTTTTGCGATAGTACCTTTCTACTTTTAGGTAACAGAAGTCAGCTGTTTCTAGAATACCCCTTTTCATTCTGTTGCATTTTGGTTTCAGTGTAGTGTCAACTTCTCCCCACCCCACCCTTGCCTCGCCTCCCCCATGCTGCACTCCTCAGCCTTCCCCCAACCCCAGGCTCCCAGGACTCCAGTTTCTGCTAGCTGTCTGTTTTCACTAGTCCTGGGATGAGAGTTGATGTTATCCTACTCAGTCAGAATTAATTTTTCTATGTTGTTTTCTGTTTCTTTGTTGTTTATAATAGGAGAGTCTGTTTTGTCCTCTTCAATTTTCGGAAGATATTTTCAACCTCATTATTCCTCAGAAAGGTCTATTGTATTTTCTAGTTTTTTCCTGATGGAACTATTTATCAGAACAATTGAGACCTTGCTATGGCTATTTTTATTTTTGTGGTGTTGTGGGGATCAAAATGTTAAATTTAGGGTTGAACCATGGTACACCTGGTTGAGGACAAACTACCACCAGTAAGAACCCAGGCTCAAGCCCCTGGTCCCCATTTGAGAGGGAGAAGCTGCAGGTATCTCTTTCCCTCACTGTTTTTTTCTTTCCCTCACTGTTTTTTTCTCTCTGTCTCTATAAGAAAGAAAAAAAGGGGGGGTGAAGAAAGGTCACTGGGAATGGTGTATTCCTTGTGCAGACTCTAAGCCCCAGAAATAACTCTGGTGGAAAGAAAAAGGGGGAGGATTAAATTCTGTATAAAAGGACTGTACCCCAAAGGTTCCTAGCTTCCTACCAGCTTGACTATCAGTTCTTCAGTTCCCTTTCATTCCTGTCCCACTGCCGAATTGCTAGTGCTGGGTTACTGTGTCAGCTCCCTTGTCACTGTCAACTGTTCAGTTCCTGGGTGTGACTGAAGCTTCTTCTGGAAGTCACCTTACTTTCTCCTTTAGACCCCTAACTTTCTAGGAACTGATAGTTAAATCCAGTGTGGGGTCTTCCCAACTTTTTGACTGGGGGTCCCTGCAAATATGACTTGAGGCCTTGGGATCAAGTCCTGGCACCACTGTGGGTGGCATTGGGGGAGCTCCATGGATGGTAGAATGGAGCTGTGGTGTCTCTTCTCTTGATCAGCTCTATCTACATCTGTCCCCTCTCTAGAAAATAAAAGAATAACTAAAACAGGTTAAGAAGACTGCTCAGTGATAGTCTTGTTCTTGTGCAAGGTCCTGAATTTATTCAGAAAAGTAGGTCATATTTCCCTTCAACTGACCATCAGAGAGGCCATGTCATCAAGGTCATGTGACTTCTGGAAAGTTCTGCTGTATATTTGGGAGAAAATGAGAATCGACAATAAAGGATAGGGTGGTAGGGTAAATAGCATAATGGTTATGCAGAGATTCCCATGCCTGAGGCTCTGAAGTCCCAAGTTCAGTCCTTCACACCACCAGAGTTGATCAGTGCTCTGGGAAAAGAAAAAAAAAAGGTCTCCATATTCTTAGAAAATAGTTTTGATCCTGTAGATGGTATAAAGGGGTCCCTGAGGGACCCCCAGAAGTTGCAGATCATACTATGAGAACTGCTGATCTAGAAACTCATGGAGAATCATCTTTATTTGGTATGTATTTACTTATTTTTAGTGTATTTATTTATTTTTTATAGAGATAGAAACACACACACACACACAGAGATACCTGCAGCATTGCTTCACTACCTATGAAGTTACCCCCTTCTGGTGGGATCCAAGGACTTGAACTTGGCTCTTGTGCTCAAGCTGGTGCATCACCACTTAGTCCTTCATCTTTTTTGTTTGTCTTTTTTGTTTTTTTCCCAAGGGGGAGGGGATAGGATAAGAATATCACCTGAGAGTTTCTCTCCTCTCCTGGGTCAACTAGTAATACCAAAGGAGACCACCTGGGACTAAAATAAGACAGGACTAGAATGACTTCAGGAACCCAGCAAATCACCGGTGAGTGCAAACACATGTGGCTGGTGGACATAGAGGAGCCTAGGGAGAGATTAAGTGGCTGGTAACAGTCCAGCAATTTACCAGTTGAGACACCACCTCCAGTCTCTTTCACCAACAAAAAGACAGCTGAAGGGAGGAAAGACTCCCCTAAGACTCACCAAATGCAATTGTGAGTCTCCATTGCTACTGTCCTCAGAAGCTGGAACAGTAGAGGGGAGGCCTTGTACTGACACCAGGGGACAGAGAACTAATGAGGAAACTCAGGACAACATCTCTACCTCTGTGGCCTAGTAGTGGGGCTGTGAGAGTCTTTTTGCATAACCAATGGATTATTTCTGCCCCACTCCTGCTTTATCTCTTGGTCAGAAGTCAATGATTAAGCTAAGAATCCTACTTATAGTTTAAAAGCCTTCAGGCTCCCATAGCCTACAGGGAAGAAAAAGAACAAAAGAAGCTTTTAAGGCACTTTGCTCCAAATCAGGGATTAAAATACTATTGAAACAACTGTTAACTTCCACAACTGTGAACGCTTTAATTACCTTACTTTGACACAAGTCAATCCAGGAAATAGTGATCAGTAATTTGAAAAGTACTGAGAGAGGGAACTCATAACATACTATATAAAGTGGTTAAACCAACAAGAAGAAATATTGGAGAAATGAACCAGGCAAAAAGAAAAGAGAAAAGAGAGAAAAGAGTCCAGGTAAAAGCCCCCCAAAGGGTGAAATAAAAAACAGTGGGGTCAACATCCAAACATTAGTTAAAGAAATAATTACAGGAGTGAGTAAAGAGTTTGAAAGAATTGTCATCAGAAATGCAGAAACAACAAATGAAACTCTGGAAGAAAACATTAATTATCTCAAGATTACTAGAGAGCTGAAAGCTGAAATAGCTGAGCTAAGAAGAAAACTAGCTGAACAAGCTAAAACAGTATCAGAACAGGGTAACAAAACAGATGAACTCCAGAAAACAGTAGAGGGGAGAGAGAATAGAATCAATGAGGCTGAATTAGAAAGTTCGAGGATGAATTAGAGACAACTAAAAAAGAAGCAAGAGATCTCAAAAAGAGATTAAGAGATACTGAAAAAAACAACAGAGACCTATGGGATAACTTCAGAAGAAATAATACATACACTATTGGCTTACCAGAGGAAGAAAGGGAGGGGAAGGAAGCATTCTTCAGGACATAATAGCTGAGAACTTCTCTAATCTAGACAACATCAAAGACATAAAGGTTCAAGAAGCCCAGAGGGTCCCAAACAGAATTAACCCAGACCTAAAGACACCAAGACATATACTTAGAATGGAAAGGAATAAGGATAAAGAAAGGATCCTGAAGGCTGCAAGAGAAAAACAAAGTGTCATCTACAGAGGAAAACCCATACGATTAGCAGCAGATTTCGCCACACAAATGCTACAGGCTAGAAGAGAATGGCAAGATATTTATCAAGTGCTCAGTGACAAAGCCATTCAACCAAGAATATTGTATCCTGCTAGACTGTCATTCAAACTAGATGGAGGCATGAAAACCTCAGACAAGCAACGGTTGAAAGAATCAACTATCACCAAGCCTGCCCTGAAAGAAGTTCTGAAAGGTCTCCTATAAACAGTCAGACCACCATAAATATGCCATATATCAGAACACTCTAAAAACTACAAAAATGGTGTTATAATATCTTCAGCTATTGATATCAATAAATATCAATGGTCTGAATTCACCAAAAGAGAAAAATTTACCAAAAGACAAAAGATTTGAATTCATTCAAAAGACACAGAGTAGGAAGGTGGATTAGGAAACACAGCCCTACAACAATATGCTGTCTACAGGAAATCCACCTGACTCCACAAGACAAACAGACTCAAAGTGAAAGGATGGAAAACTATCATACAATCCAATGGACCACAAAAAAAAGGGTAGGAACAGATATCCTTATATCTGACATGATAGACTTTAAAATAAATAAAATTTAAAAATATAGGGATGGACACTACTTAATGCTCAGAGGATCAGTCAATCAAGAAGACTTAACAATTATTACTATCTATGCACCCAATGAGAATTCATCAAAATACATCAAACATCTACTGAAAGAGCTACAGCAATATATTAACAGCAACACAGTCGTATTAGGAGACTTCAACATCCCATTCAAGCTGAGGCTTGACATATCTTAAAGGCAGACAATCAATAAAGACATGAGTGAGCTAAAAGAATAGATAGGTAAATTAGAACTACTAGACATTTTCAGAGTCATTCATCCCATGAAACTGGAATACATATTTTATTCAAGTCCACATGGTCATTCTCAAGGATAGACCATATGTTAGGCCACAAAGATAGCATCAGAAAATTCAAGAGCACTGAAATCATCCCAAGCATATTTTCAGACCACAGTGGAATTAAACTAACATTTATCAACAAAAGATTAGCAATACTCCCAAAATGTGGAAGCTCAACAGTACACTCCTTATCAACTGGGTCAAAGAGAAAATTAAGGAAAAAATCAAAATGCTTCAAGAGTTCAATGAAAATGAACACACAAGCTATCAAAATATTCGGGATACGGTTAAGACAGTCCTGAGATGGAAGTTCATAGCCATACAAGCACACATTAGGAAACAAGAAAAAGCACAAATCAACAGCCTGATTGCACATCTTAAAGGCCTAGAAGAATAAGAACAAAGGAACCCTGTTGGTATGCTTCTAGTTCTGCTTCTGGGATCTCTTCTGTTACATTGCTTGACGTTGTGGTCTATTTACATGATCATTCTGTTACTTTGATTTGGTCTCACTCCCCCTACCTCTGGGAGATTTGGTTTAGTCCTGGCCTTTTCACACTTCTTGCTTCTCCCCGCCCCCTATCCTATATACTTCCTGGGTTCCTGACTCTGCCTCCGGAGGAGAAAGATGCAGGACAGAACTGTGTGGTGATTAGATTAGATTAGTTTTTGTACCATTGGCTTGTGAATAAAGAAATACAGCTTCTCCACTCAACCTTGTGTCCCTGGTCTCTGTCTCCCACCCGCGAAGCTAGCCTGGCCTACTGGTGCCCTGAACTTTGAACAACATAATGGCACCCTGAACAGGGACAAGAATCTTGGCTCCACACACATGCAACAGACCAAAGAAGATCAGATAAGTAAAGCCACAATGGCCTTCTTTTCTACTTGTGAAGAGGTTTCCAAAGGCCTCTGCCCTTTCTTCATGAGACCGTTTCTCTGTTTCTGGAACATTTCGCTCTGGGCCACACTCTGGTTTCCACTCGCCGCCCGCCCGCAGGAGCTGGCTCACCACTGCGTGGCGCGGGGCATTCAGCGCGGACTCCCTCCACGCTGCTCGGCCTCCGGGATCAGGGCGGGAGACATGGTGGGCAGGGCTGTGCTTTCTGCATGGCTGGCCACCCGCCCTCCTGCTATGAAGTCTGGGCAGATCCCGGACCACCCGGAGACCGCAGGCTCCCTGCCAGGACTGGGCCCCCTGGCCGAGATCCCCAGCTCGGCTCTGAAGGCAAAGGAGCTAGAATATGCAGAGATTTGTGCAGTGATGGCAACCTGCAATTCCTGGAAGTGGAGCTGCATGGGAGGCCACCTCCAGATGGCGCAGCCCCCCCCCCCCAACGGCTGGGACAGTGCAGATCTCGATTCGTGTTTAAAATGACATGTCTTCGTAACAAAAGTTTTTCTCCTTGTGTATTGAAGACCATGTTTATGTGTGTGTTTGAAGTTTGGTAAACCTTAACTTTAAGGTTAAAAATGTAAATTTAAGGCTACATTCATACCAGGAAAAGTTAAATGAAAAAGGTTTTCAACGTAATTCTCATAAAGGTAAAATTAAGTTACATTTAAAGTCTGAGGTAAAAATTAGTTAAAAATCAATATATTTTAACTAAGTTGGTCTAAACAACCTGCACACACCTAGGGTGTGTCTCCATCTTGTATGGGTGTAACAAAAGGTGAAAAAAAAAGAGGTTGTTGATATGTGAAGCTCTCAAATACCTTCTCAACTAGGAACTATAGATTGCACAATGGTTATGCTAATGATTCTCATGCCTGAGGCTCTAGCAGTGGTTCATTTTAGTGCACTTAGATTGGTTAGGAGCCTTGAAATGAGAAAGACCTTCCAAATTTATAAAGATACTTAAACTAATTATAATAATCGAGTTATCAATTGTGGTAAACTTCTAACCTGCTACAAGTTTTGTTTCATAGTAAGTGAATTGCAGCTGTCAAGTTCTAAACTCACAAAACAAAAAAGAGAGAAGATCCAAATAAATTGATCATAAATGAAAGAGGAGATATCACAAGACACCGCAGAAATTCAAATTATCATGGGAGGCTTCTATGAACAACTGTATGTCACCAAGCTAGAGAACCTGGAAGAAATGGATGTTTCCTAGATAGCTACAAACTTCCAAAATTAAGTAAAGAGGAACTAGATAATATGAACAGGCCCATCACGGCTAATTGAATTGAAACAGTTATCAAAAACCTCCCCAAAAATAAAAGTCCTGGACCAGATGGTTTTACAAATGAATTCTACAAAATCTTCAAAGAAGAACTAATGCCTCTACTTTTAAAAGTCTTCCTGAAGATTGAAGACACAGGAATACTCCCTTCCAGCTTCTATGAAGCCAACATCACTTTGATACCAAAAGCAGTCAGGGACATAACCAAAAAGAAAACTACAGACCAATATCTCTGATGAACATAGATGCTAGAATATTGAACAAAATTCTAACCAACTGGATACAGCAGTATCTTAAAAAGATTGCTCATCATGACCAAGTGGGGTTTATCCCAGGCATGCAAGATTGGTTTAATATACGTAAATCAATCAATGTGATCCACCACATCAACAAAAGCAAGACCAAAAGCCACAGGGTCATATCAATAGATGCAGCGAAATCCTTTGACAAAATACAACATCCTTTTATGATCAAAACACTACAAAAAATGGGAATAGATGGAAAATTCCTGGAGATAGTGGAGTCTATATATAGCAAACAAACAGCCAACATCATACTCAATGGTGAAAAACTGAAAGCATTTCTTCTTAGATCAGGTTCTAGACAGGGATGCCCACTATCACCATTGCTATTCAACATAGTGTTGGAAGCTCTTGCCATAGCAATCAGGCAGGAGCAAGGAATTAAAGGAATAAAGATTGGAAGAGAAGAAGCCGAACTCTCTGTATTTGCAGTTGACATGGTAGTATACAAAGAAAAACCTAAGGAATCTAGCAAGAAGCTTTTGGAAATCATCAGACAATACAGTAAGATGTCAGGTTACAAAATTAACATTCAAAAGTCAGTGGCATTCCTTTATGCAAACACGAAGTTAGAAGAAGTTGAAATCCAGAAATCAATTCCTTTTACTATAGAAACAGAAACAACAAATTATCTAGGAATAAACCTAACCAAAGTAGTGAAAGACTTGTATACTGAAAACTATGAGTCACTACTCAGGGAAATTGAAAAAGACACAAAGAAGTGGAAAGATATTCCATGTTCATGGGTTGGAAGAATTAACATCATCAAAATGAATATACTATCCAGAGTCATCTACAAATTTAATGCTATCCTCATCAAGATCCCAACCACATTTTTAGGAGAATAGAACAAATGCTACAACTGTTTATCTGGAACCAGAAAAGACGTAGAATTGCCAAAACAGTCTTTTGAAGAAAGAACAGAACCAGAGGCATCACACTCCCAGATCTCAAATTGTATTATAAGGCTGTTGTCATCAAAATTGCTTTGTACTGGAACATGAATAGACATACTGACCAGTGGAGTAGAATTGAGAGCCCAGAAGTAAGTCTCCACACCTATGGACATCTAATCTTTGTATATGTGCTGCCGAAGCGAGCACAAGGACATCTAATCTTTGACAAAGGTGCCCAGACTATTAAATGAGGAAAGCAAAGTCTCTTCAACAAATGGTCTTGGAAAAAATGGGTTGAAACATGCAGAAGAATGAAAGTGAACCACTGTATTTCACCAAATACAAAAGTAAATTCCAAGTGGATCAGACTTGGATGTTAGACCACAAACTATCAGATACTTAGAGGAAAATATTGCCAGAACTCTTTTCCACATAAATTTTAAAGACATCTTCAATGAAACGAGTCCAATTATAAAGAAGACTAAGGCAAGCATAAACCTATGGACTACATCAAATTAAAAAGCTTCTACACAGATAAAGAATCCACTCCCCAAACCAAGAGACCCCTCACAGAATGGGAGAAGATCTTTATATACCATCCATCAGCCAAGAGGCTAATAACCAAAATAAATAAAGAGCTTGCCAAAATCAACAACAAGAAAACAAATAACCCCATCCAAAATTGATGAGAGGACATTGACAGAATATTCACCTCAGAAGAGATCCAAAAGCCCGAGAAAGACATGAAAAAATGCTCCAAGTCTGATTGTCAGAGAAATGCAAGTAAAGACAACAATGAGATACCACTTTACTCCTTTGAGAATGCCATACATCAGAAAAGGTAACAGCAGCAAATGCTGGGGAGGTTGTGGGGTTAAAGGAACCTTCCTGCAGTGCTGGTAGGAATATAAATTGGTCTAACCTCTGTGGATAACAGTCTGGAGAACACTCAGATGGATAGAAATGGGCCTACCCTATGATTCTTCAATTTCTTTCCTGGGGATATATCCTAAAGAACCCAACTCACCCATCCAAAAAGATCTATGTACACACATATTCATAGCAGCACAATTTGTAATAGCCAAAACCTGGAAGCAACCCAGGTGTCTAACAACAGATGAGTAGCTGAGCAAGTTGTGGTGTATATACACAATGAAATAACTACTCAGCTATTAAAAATGGCGACTTCACTGTTTTCAGCAGATCTTGGATGGAGCTTGAATAAATCATGTTAAGTGAAACAAGTCAGAAACAGAAGGATGAATATGGGATGATCTCACTCTCAGGCAGAAGTTGAAAACCAATTTCAGAAGGTAAAACACAAGTAGAACCTGAACTGGAATTTGTGTATTGCACCAAAGTAAAAGACTCTAGGATGGGTGGAGGGGAGAATACAGATCAAAAAGGATGATAGAGGACTTAGTGGGGGTTGTATAGTTATATGAAAAACTGGGAGTTGTTATGCATGTAGAAACTATTGTAATTAACTGTTGAATGTAAAACATTAATTCCCCAATAAAGAAATAAATAAAAAAAAAGAATATCGCCTGAGTAATAGTCTGTGTTCTTACTGCATCCCATCAGTGGGTGTGACCTGTGGGGTCTGACTGTTTCCTGATGCTGAGATTCTCCCAGGTGACACAGAAAACCATAGGACTTGGAACTTAAAGCCAGGGGAAATAGCTCACTTGTATAGTGTACCACTTTACCAAGTGTGTGACCCAGGTTTGAGCCCGGATTCCACCACACTGAAGGAAGCTTCAGCACTGTGGTCTCTCTGCCTCTCTGTATCTTGTCTAGAAACAAGGAGACGAATCTTGTCACTTGTGAAGTTTTTTTTTTTAATGTAGATTTGAGAATATATACATATATATATATATAGATAGATTCTGTTTTTTCTGACTTATGCTTACTTCTATTTTCTCAATTGCTATAATTATTTAGTTTTTAAGGATTTATTTAATAATGATGAGAGAACAACTTACATTGAAAATGGATTCCAGAAGAATTTAAAGACGGGTGCTGTCTTTGTTGATCTCACAGCAGCCTATGACACGGTCTGGCACCGTGGTCTCCTCGTCAAGGTCTCAAGATGCCTGCCTCCATGGGTGGCCAACACTATATCGTTTCTTCTCCAAAACAGAAGATTCCAGGTACATCTGGGTGACAAGTCTAGCAGATGGAGACTTGTCTCAAGTGGCCTCCCCCAGGGCTCTGTTCTGGCTCCTACGCTATTTAATATTTACATCAATGACCTCCCAGAAACTTCTTCAAGGAAGTTCATCTACGCCGATGACATCTGCTGTGCAACTCAGGCATCCAAGTTTGACATCCTCGAGGAAACACTCACGAAAGACATGTCTCTGATATCTGATTACTGTAAAAAATGGCGACTAATCTCTAGCACTGCAAAAACGGTATTATCTGTTTTCCATCTACACCATGCCTCGGCCTCGCGTGAGCTTAATGTGTAGCTTGGCGATACGAGAATCCAGCATGAAGCCCAGCCAGTCTATCTTGGCGTTACTCTCGATCGTACTCTGTCATTTCACAAATATCTCATAAAAACTGCAGCAAAGGTGGGCGCGAGGAATAACATCATTGCAAGACTGGCCAGCTCCTTATGGGGCACGAGCGCTTCCACACTACATTCATCATCTCTGGCATTATGCTATTCCACTGCAGAATACTGTGCCCCAGTATGGTTCCGTAGGCCCCATGTCCACTTGGTCGATTCCAAATTATATTCCTCCATGAGGATAATTTCTGGAACCATCCGTTCCACCCCGGTTCCATGGCTGCCAGTTCTTAGCAACATCGCCCCGCCAGATATTCGTCGGGATGCAGCATCATCTAAGTTCATTTCCCACGTCTACACTCGACCGGACCTGCCAATATACGCGGATATCTTCGCCCACCCTGTCCAACGCTTGACGTCTCGTCACCCAATCTGGTCCCCTACGCCTACACTGAACTTCTCTGTTCCAGACTCTTGGAAACAGAGTTGGCAGTCAGCTGAGGTAAAGAACAAACACCTCATCACAGACCCCTGCAAGCGTCAACCCGGCTTTGACCTAGCACGTTATGATTGGGCCCTCCTCAATCGCTATCGAAGAGGCCATGGCTGGTGCGCCGCTATGTTCCATCGCTGGGGAGCCAGAGACGACCCGAACTGCCCCTGCAGCTACAGACAGACTATGACCCACATAGTCAACGACTGCCACCTCTCCAGATTCAAAGGAGGTCTCGAAACTTTACATCAGGCTCAACCTGACGCTGTTGACTGGCTACGGAAGAAGGGCAAATGCTAGAAGAAGAAGAGAACCAGAGCACCATTATGTCATATGCATTGCCAAGGATCAAACTCAAGACCTCCTGCTTGAGAGTCCAACACCACCTCTTGGGCTTCTCAGTTGCTTCATTTAAATGCACTGTTCATATTTATGTCTCCAGATTAGCACCTGATGTTGGGTTTTGTGATTTGGCACTAGCTCTGTGGAAACAGTCTTCCTGCAATTTATGCCATTTGTGCCTTTCACACAGATTGCTGCAATTTATTACAGGATTGTTTCAGGTGCAACTTTAATATTTTGTTCATTTTTTGGTCCTCTTTAGTTATATGTAGAAACATGCACAAACAGAAATTATATGTTTTCACTTAATAGTTTGGCTCCTAGTTTCATCTGAGAGAACATATTTGCATGTGATTAACCCAGTTTTGTATTTTAATCTCAGTTGTATTTAGTTTCTGTGAGACTCTGTAATCAGTGTATTGTTGCATCCCATTTACCTTAGAAAGAGAATTTTTCTTCTCTTTATGAAAGCAATTAAGCTGTTTACATCTAGGGCTGTGATAGTTTTATTTGATATGCCTGATGTCAGTCTAGTTGCTCTGACTTTTAGTTGTGCCTTGCTTTTTATGTATGCATATGCGTTGTTCCTAAAACATGTAAAAATAAGGAGGCAGAGGAAGACAAAACTTCTGTCTTTTAACTAGTGCTATGCACAATGTTTAGTGTGTGTGTGTGTGTTTTAAAAAGGATAAATGGACAGCCCAGGGGATGGTATAGTGGCTAGAACTTGAATGAGTTCCCAGTGAGGAACCATTAATGCTATGATACCTCTCTCTCTCTCTCTCTCTCAATCTCTCTCTCCCTCTCCCTACCCCTCCCATCCCCCTCCCTACCTCTCCCCCTCACCCTCCCTCTCCCTCTCTCCCCTCTCTCTTCCTCTCTCCTCCCCTCCCCCTCCCCTTCCCCCTCCCCCTCCCCTTCCCCCTCCCCCTTCCCCCTTCCCTACCCCTTACCCCTCTCCCCTCCCTCTCCCTCTCCCTCTCCCCCCTCTCTCTTCCTCTCTCATATTAATAAATAAATCTTTCAAAAATGATGAATGGATATGTGCACTGTGCTTTTTTCTTTTAAAAATATTTATTTACTCAATAGAGATCAAGAGAAGTCAGTCAAGAACTGGAAGGTAGAAAGGGGGAGATAGACATTTGCAGCTCTGCTTCACTGCTTTTGAAGCTTCCCAGTGCAGGTGGGGGGTTGAACCTGGCCCCCACTGTGCTTTTTTTTTTTGCATTTTTTTTTCTTTGAAACTGACAGTATGTCTTGGAGTCAGTAATGGATAGCACTGACTTCATTTCTTGTGGTGCTGTGTGGCCTGGTTTAGATTTACCACTGTTTATTTAACCAGCCTCCAACTGGTGGAGAGTAAGATGTTGCTATTGTTTCCCTGTTCTAACCACTGTTGCATCCATGTTTGTATCTCAGTTATACTATTTATAGTGTTTTTCAATGTAAACTTGTAAATAATGATACTGGGTAAAAGCCTTGTGCGCTAAAAATTGAATAGACTCCATTGAGTCTTTCTCCCCACAATGCTGTGCTAACAGTTCCCTGTTTTTGAGTCTTGTCCGTTTCTCCCTCCTTTATGTATGATGGGCATGTATCTCTACTCCCGTGGATTTCAGTGGCAAATATTTGCTGCTCATGTCAATCTCGTTGACAGCTTTGAGGTTTTTTTTTTTTTTCTCTCCAATCTGTTAGACATTTTAGACTGTTTTCTACAAGGAAATATCTCAATTCCCTTGTCTTATTTAAACTAAGCAGAAAGGATGGTTTTAGTTCTGGAAGGTCATCTGATTTATCCACAATTTAATTCTCCCATACTCAGCTTTCTTCTCATCATTTTATGGGGTGGGGTCCTTAATGGTTTGTAGTACAGTTGTCAACATCTGCATACTATTTCTGCAAAACACTCTCATTCCCAACTCAGGTCCTTCACCATCATGTACTGGGATCCCAAAGCTGCCCTACTCCCCAACTCCCTCTGTGTCCTCCCTCCACAGAAAGCAAGAGGACATTCTCAGTGCTTACCACAAGTGCTTTGTTATCCTGGGCTTCTGGAAGGGACAAGGGGAGGGCAGCTTACAGGGGCAGCTAAGGGCCTTTCAGTGGCCTCCTTGACCCTGGTTTATGACTCTTCTGTTCCTGCAGTGACTTCTCTGGTTTCTGTGCTGAGCTCCTGGCTTTTCCTGAGTCCTGACACATTGGCTTATGACTCTTCTGTTCCTGCAGTGACTTCTCTGGTTTCTGTGCTGAGCTCCTGGCTTTTCCCGAGTCCTGACACTCAGTTACTTACCTTTGAGTCCACATGTGAGATTGTGCCTGCCAGGAGTGTTACTGTCTTTGTGTGGCTGTTCATACAGAGGTCTCGAGAATCCAGTGACTGGAGTTGGTCAGAACAGGAGTCAGGTGTGAGGTCATGCCCAGCTGGACCTTCCCACTAAGTAGGCCTATTGGGGAGCCTGGGTTGGGCCTAGGTTCAATCCAACTCCTAGTACATACAGAGGGATGTGTCTTGCTCAAAGAGGGGAGCTGTGAAGATGTGGTGAGGAGGCAGCTGACCTTAAACCAAGGAGAGAGGCTTCAGGAGCAGTACCCAGGACTTCTAGCCTCCAGGTGTCTAGGTAGGGAGAAATTGTTCCTGGGGCTGAGCCACAGCCTACACCATAGTGGGTGCACTGTACCAAGCTATGTATCAGGTTCTTCATCTGCATTTGTGTCTGTGTCTATGGTCTTTTCTCTGGGCTGCTTTGCTTCCTTTCAGGCTCCAGGCCTGTCTGACCTGAGACCTTCTTCTGTTCCTATTGACCCCTCATCCTCCTCTGTGTAGGGGGACCTTGCACTGGAGCCCCTTGAGGTGCAGGGAACAGGAAGCAGTCAGCTGTCCCAGGTGTGTCCCAGGAGGGCCAGGGATGTAGTGGTACCATCTACAGAATTAGAGCTTCTTTGCTTTGCTATGCTTTGCTTTTTTTCCTTTTCCTTTCTTTCTCTTCCTTTTCTTTTCTTTTCCCTCAATTTCTTTCTCCTCCTTCTTCTTTTTAAATATTTTTATTTTATTTATATTGGATACAGAGATGTTGAGAGAGAAGGGGCAGATAGGGAGAGGAAGAGAGAGAGAGACCTGTAATACTGCTTCACCATCCCTGGGAATAGGGGATTTGGAACTGGGGTCTTGAACCTGGGACCTTACATCCTTGAATCTGTGTGATCAACCAGGCATTACACCACCTGTACCTGCATTCTTTTTCCTTCTTTTGAAGGGCCTTGTGCTGAGCGTGCCATATCCCTGACTCAGGTCATTGTGTCCCAGCTCCTTCACAGAGTCAGGAGTCTTGGGGTGGGGCCTGCTCACTGAACCAGGCCAGCTGAGTCCCACCTTCTGCCTCATGCAGATGTCATAGAGAACAGAGTTCCTCTCCATTGGTCTCTCCATGCCTATGGCTCCAGGCTAATGACTATGACAATGCACAGTCCCTTATTTTTGACGTGGGTGAGGCATAATGACAGCAGAGAAATCAGACACCCCTGCTTTGACACCTGAGCTATTCCGGACAGTGGCTTTCTCTTTGATGGTTAGAGTTTAATGCCCTCAGTGATCAGCCTGTGTCTCCCTTTCACCCAGGAGGCTGTGCTGTACCAGGTGCTGTGAAATTTGTCCCTGGGTATCTGAACACGGTGATCGTCACAGGGTTCTTCTGACCGGCCAGTGCCTTCTTAGGAAATGATCTTGGGGAAGTAAGCAGAAAAACCCTGTCAACATAAGCATGGACTGTGCCAGAAAATCATGGCTGCATTGTTATGGTCCCAGAAAACGGAGTCTGGCAGAGATGACCAGTGGTGGGCAGTTGGTTAAGTAAAGGAGAGCACATGACCATCCAACAGTGATAATGTGGGGCTTTGATGCCTCCTGGGGTTCATAGCACAGTATTGGGTTAACAAGGAAACAAGTTTCATGCAAATCATTATATCTGTGCTCATTGAAAGAGGTTGGTTTTTATGTTCTTTTAATGGTTTCTGTTATTCTTCTTTGATGTTTGCTTCTAGAAGGCTCCTTTTACATTAAAAAAAAAAAGAACCTGATATATAGTCCTTCTAACCCCAAGACATGTTTCTTCAACAGCAACTGGCCATTTAATGAATAAACTGGATTAAGTGGCTGGGGAGGTGGTTTGGTGGGCAAAGTATATGCTTTGTGAACCTGAGGTCAATCCCTAGCACCTTGCATGGCCAGGGAGGTGCTCTGGCCTCTCCTTTCACCTGACCCTCTCTCATTAAATAGATCATGCTTGTTTGTTTTAGATAGAAACAGAGGGAGGGAGGGAGGGAGGGAAAGAGGGAGGGAGGAAAGGAGTGAAAGAAAGAGAAGGAAAGAGACCACAGCACCAGCACCAAAGATTTCTTTAATGTGTTAGGGGTGGCAAAGCTTGAAGTTGGGTGATGCACTTGGCAATGCAGCACACAGTTCAAATGAGCTAGTTCACTCGCCTTAGTGATCCAAGTGAAGCATCTGAGATTTGATTCCATCTCCTCTTGTCCCACCTGGCCTTCTGGGTGCTGGCTTAGCAGACCAGGGTGGAGGATAGGACTGCCAGGAGCAGCAGGATGCAGGCCAGAAGCAAAAGCAGTGGACCTGGATTCAGATTCTGGTGCTTTCTCTCCCAGTGTCTGTGGTCTTGAACATGGGACCCTTCTTTCAGACTCTCCATGCCCATGTACTATCGCCTGGCTATACCCATCGTCCCCTGTGCAGTCTGGATGCTTCCAGCTCTTTTCCTGAGTCTTGATGTGATTATGTCCCTTTGGCAAGAAGTTCTGCCCCTCTCCTACCCATTCCCTTTGATTGGTGGCTTCCTGACAGTTGCTGCCACTATTTGATCTGAGTAGATGCCTTGCAGCATGAGGTTCCTAAATCATTACTGCCTGCCAAGCAAACATATATCACTGGGATGGATTAAAAAACATTTTTTTCCCCTTTTTGTTGCCCTTGTTTTTTTTTAATTGTTGTTGTAGTTATTGTTGTTATTAATGATATCCTTGTTGTTGGATAGGGCAGAGAGAAATGGAGAGAGGAGGGGAAGACAGATTCCCCTGCTGTGAAGCTATTCCCCTGCAGGAGGGGAGCTGGGGGCTTGAACAGGGATCTTTACGCCGGTCGTTGCGCTTTGCGCCACATGCGCTTAACCTGCTGCACTACCGCCTGACCTCCTGGGATAGATGTTTTAATGGAGTGAAGCACATTTTAGTGAGGGTCAGCTGCAGACATGAGAGTGTTTTCTGAGCCGGGTTCTGAATGGGATCAGTGGATGGTGACATCCTGCTCCTGGCTCAGAGTGTCTGGGCCTGGCTCCAGGCCCTGCCCTGAGCAGACATAGGCCCGGGCTCTGCTGGCCTGGCTGGGTACAGCTTCTTCAGTTGCATGCTAGCCATCCCTTTGATTCTGTGCTGGTGCCTCAGGGAAACCACTAGTAGTCTTATTACTGGGATTCTCTTTATTCTCTCAAAAGCAAGGAACACTTGAGGTGTTCAGCTCAATAAAAAGAAGGGCCCAGGGGGCTGGGAAGTAGTGCAGTGGTTTAAGTGCACATTGAGAAAGGCACAAAGACCTGCAGGGGAGTAGCTTCATAAGCTGTGAAGCAGGTCTGCAGGTGTTTATCTTTCTCTCCTCTCTGCCTTCCCCTCCTCTCTCCATTTGTCTCTGTCCTATCCAACAACAATGACATCAATGATAATGATAATAATAATCACCACAATGATAAAACAGCAAGGGCCACAAAAGGGGAAAAAATAGGAGCAGTCCAGAAGTAGTGGATTCATGGTGGAGGCACTGAGCCCCAGCAATAACCCTGGAAGCAAAAAAGAAGGGTCCAGGTGACTCCAGCTTACTCTGGGGACTCATGATATGGGTTTTCCAGAGGGGCTTATTTGATTCTATGTGCTCACCACATGTGTTTCTCCTTGTGCATGTATGCATTTGTATGCCCAGCTGTGTGTTGGGGAATCAGTTGGGACAGTGAAGGCAAAGTCTCAATGAAGGGGCCTGGAGCTGATCTAGCTGTTTTCCTCTCCAGAAGATTTTCTCCCTTGTATTTGTCTCTTGTGATTTTTGTGAAACACATCTCAAGACTTTGTGGTGTAAAACAGGGTAAGGGTATTTTCTCATAATGCTAGAGTCCAGGTGGAAAACAAACAAACAAACAAACAAAACCCTTAGCTCTGGGCTCAAATCAAGGTGCCAGAAGAAACCTGCTACTACAGGTTACTCTAGGAGGGTTCTCTTTCTTGCTTTGTCCAGCTTCCAGTGGTTTCTGGCATTCTTTGGCTTGTGGCCCCTTCCCTACACTCTTGAAAATCTGCACCTGCATACCTCCCTCTGCTTGTTTTCACCTTGCTGATTTGGAGATCATCTGAGTCATCCTAGGGTTTCCCAATTCAAGAAGCTTTCCTTGATCACTTTTCTTTTCCCCAATAAGGTAATATTCACAGAGTCCTTAAATCAAAACCTGTTGTCTTGGGGGTAGTGGCATGGGGTAGGGGTAGGGGTAGGGGACGGTGTAGCAGCAGGAGTTTTGGGACCTACAGCCTCTCTTCTTTCTCGTAGGTATGATATTGAATTGATCCTACTTGGGCTATAGCTGGGCTGTAGTCCATTCTCCTCTCCTGACTGATCTGGGATGTAGCTGAGTTCCAACTCTGGAGGCAAAGAGCAAGTCAGCACTAGGCACTGGGAGTCCTTTCTTCCTCGACAAAAGTAGCATAAAGAAAATGCTGCTTTGTTTGTGCCCCCCTTTTTTTTTCTGCCCTGGGAAATAAGTTCATGATTCTCAAAAGTGAAGAGGTCTTTTACTGTCATGGGAAGATCAAGAGGCTTACAGAGAATATGACCTGAGAACCAAGTGTTTCTGAAGATATGATCAAGTTAAGGGTCTCGAGACAGGAGGCTGTCCTGGATGAGCCAGTGGGTCCCCACCAGCAACCACAGGGAGGAGACTGAGTAGACACACAAAGGAGAGGAGAAGGCAAGGTGAAGCCAGGCAGAAACAAGTCTGCAGGTGCTGGCCTTGACTAGGGGAATGTGGTCACAAGTCAAGGGTAGCCACAGAAAGCTGGAAAATGTAAGAAAGCGATTCTCCCTAGAACATTCAGGGTTGGGGTGGGGAATGGGACAGCAAGGTCTGAAGCTGTACAGAATGACCTGCCCCTCCCCTTGTCTCTCTGGAGTCAGTGATGAGCCAAGAGGGTGTGCCCTGGCTTGGAATATGTCTGGAAGGCCTCCTCCTGCCTAGCTGACAAGCCTGCTGAGCCCATTTTAGTTCCTCAAACCATTTCTTGCAGTGTGTTCTGATGCTTCCAGTGCCTCCTATGCATTTGACTAGCTGCTTACTACATACAGTTTGGCCCCAGGTTCTGTTATTTCTTTTCTTTCCTGTTTTTCTTTCTTTTTTTTTTTTTTTTTGCCTCCAGGGGCTCGGTGCCTACACTATGAATCCACTGCTCCTGGAGGCTATTTTTCCCATTTTGATGCCCTTGTTGTCATTGTTGCTGTTATTGTTATTGATGTTGTTGGACAGGACAGAGAGAAATCGAGAGAGGAGGGGAAGATGGGGAGAGAAAAACAGACACCTGCAGACCTGCTTCACCACTTGTGAGGCCACTCCCTTGCAGGTGGGGGCTGGGGACTCAAAACCAGGATCCTTGTGGCCATTTCCCTCCACTCTTGAAGAGGTCTCCCAGCACCTGGAGACCTCCCTCTGCTTGTCTTCACCTTGCTTTCTTCTCTTTTATAGCTGTTTTGGAGATCATCTGATTCCTTGTGCTTCCTGCCACGTGTGCCATGTGTGCTTAATTTTCCGTGCCCTAGGTTCTGCTATCTTTTTTTTAAATTTTTTATTTATAAAAAGGAAACATTAACTAAACCATAGGGTAAGAGGGATACAACTACACACAGTTCCCACCACCAGAACTCTGTATCCCATCCCCTCCCCTGGTAGCTTTCCTATTCTTTAACCCTCTGGAAGTATGGACCCAAGGTCATTGTGGGATGCAGAAGGTGGAAGGTCTGGCTTCTGTAATTTCTTCCCCGCTAGGTTCTTCTATTTCTAAGCTTCACTGTCTGGTAGCCAGTGGGACTGAAGGACAAAATCCAACCAGGGAAGTGCTCATGTGTGAGGTAAATGTTGTGGTGTGAGCTTGCCTCAGTCTTGTCATGAAGAGTTGTCTCCCAGATTCCTAGCTGACCTGTTGGTGGCCTTCAGGTCACCTCTGCGGCAACACCCAGCTCAGAGTACACCAGATCCTCATATGGACTCAATGTGTGGACTGTGGAAGGAGGGCCCATGGGCGCAGGGCCTGGGGAAGGGAGTGGGCTTGGGCTGGAGAGAAGGCCAGGCTATGCCTTGCACATCACCATTGCTGCTTTAGCTCTGTGCACCTTCCCACATCTGTGAGACAGATGCTGAATGACAAAATATGAGAGGGCTGCAGTTGTAGTCTATTAGTGAAGGATAGGCAAACGCTAGAAGAAGAAGAAGTGAAGGATATGTTCAACTTCAAGAAACAGGAGACCAACTAACAGCAAATGAAATAGGGGTCTGGTTTAGTCACCACCAAGAATTTGTGAGGCAAGCTGCTGTTACTTGGGTTCAGGAGCTGCACGTTATGATTGGGTCCTCCTCAATCGCTATCGAACAGGCCATGGCCAGTGCGCCGCTATGTTCCATCGCTGGGGAGCCAGAGACGACCCGAACTGCCCCTGCGGCTCCAGACAGACTATGACCCACATAGTCAATGACTGCCACCTCTCCAGATTCAAAGGAGGTCTTGAAACTTTACATCAGGCTCAACCTGACGCTGTTGACTGGCTACGGAAGAAGGGCAAACGCTAGAAGAAGGAGCTGCAGATTGGAGCTTCCTCTGTGACTGTAAAAGGGCTGCCACAGCTCCAGAGTCACTGCCCACATCCAAGAGAGAAGGAGCAGCTGGAGTACCCATCAACAGATGACCAGATAAGGAAGAGGTGGTGTATTTATACAACACCATTCAGATACAGGCAGATGAAATTCTGCAATTCACAACAAAATGGAACTCAAGGGAGTTTTGTGACATGAACTAAGTCAGAAGGGGAAAGACAAGTATTGAGTGATTTTATCCATGCATGTGAGATAAGGGTATAAAATTGATAACCCGGTGAAAGGTGATAGACACACCTACTAGTGGACACTGATGATAGTCTAAGGTTCCCTGAAGAGAGGTGTGAGGGGGAGGCAAGAATGAGGCAGTAGCGGTACGTTCAGTGCCTCCCCCTATGCCCCCTTTGGTCCAAGTGTCACCCATGGGCATGCTAGAGGCTAGGATGTGAGCATTGGGGGAGGGGCTGCAGAAGAGACCAAGTTAGGCAGAGTACTGGCATAGTCCTGCCCTGTAGGACAAGTGTCCTGGGAAGGGACCCCCCACACACACATCCCAAGGAGGTGGGAGGGTATGAACCCACCCAGGATGAATTTTGGGTACTGTGAACTTCAGGTCTGCAGAGGACATGTAGGTCACCTTGGACAGTGGTTCCCAGAGTGTGGTCCCTGGAGAGCATCAAGGATATAACCTGAGAACCTTCTAGGAATGTGAGTTCTGGGCACCCTTGACTCTGATCTCTTCTGCACTAGGGCCCTGTCATCTGGATCTTCTTTATTTTTATGAGAAAGAGAGGTGGGGGACAGAGCACTGCTCAGCTCTGGCTGATAGGGGTGCTGAGGATACAATCTGTGACCCCGGAGCCTTGAGCATAAAAGTTTTTTTTTTTTGCATAACCATTCTGCTGTCACTGCAGCCCTCTGTTTTTATCTATGAGCATGAAAAGGAGAGACAGAGAGGGGAGATACTTGTACTCCCTTCTACTCCACCACTCCTGAAGCTCCCCTGCTTGCAGGTGGGCCCTGGAGGGCTGGAACCCAGGTCTTTGTGAATAGTAATATGTGTGTTCTACTGGCCGACTCACCACCTAGCCTAATTCATGGTGCTTCCTACAGTGACAAACCACAACATGGCATCAGCTTTATCTTCACCAAGGAGACAAATTTCAGTGAAATGAATGGGCGCTGCTTCCTGAGTTTGTACCAGGAGGTTAGTTCTGATGTTGAAAATCTCTGGGACCTCACCTTCTCCTGCCCAAAGACCTTGTTTAGAGGACACTGAAGTCTGCCTTTGCCCTCCCCCACCCCAACTCCTTTAAAAAGTTATTTATTTACTGAGAGAGCAGAGCACTGCTCAACTCTGGCTTATGTTGGAATGGAAGTCTCATCACCAGCCCTACATTTGCCCTTAAAGATAAAACACCCTGTCTGCTGCTCTTCTGTTCTTGACACAGTTGCTCTGCAAGATGCTGTGTGGATTTGCTACACAGAAACCTTCAGGGTGCTGGCGCCTTTTATTTTGCTGTTTTGTTTGCAAAGGACCTGAAGTGACTTGGGTGGAATGACTGCTGGAATAAATGATGTATGAAATGAGAAATCTTTGTCCAGTGTTGCAGGTGGCAGGGTGTGGGGGGAGAGAAAAGAATTCTTTACAGAGACACAGTTACATAGGCTCAGTTTGGATATGGCCTTGAAACATGGAAGAATAAGACAAAAGACCATCAGGTAGTTTTCCCCTTATTTACTGAAAAATCTGCTGTTCACCAGTCTCCCCTCACCCTGTCAGAAGTTGAGGGAAAAGGGAGTTTGTTTTGCTGAGTGAAAGCAGACATCTGTCTCATCTGCATTCAGAGGACCCCACACTGTAGTGTGATTGAGAGGTGCTCCCCCTAACCCTCTCCCACTTTGAGGTGACTCTTCTATCCAACTTCCAATGCTCCCCTCCTCTCCTACATCTCTCTACCTTTACCAGTCTACTTTTGGGGCTGGTGAAATGGCTCATTTGGATAGTGGGTTGCTTTGCCATGTGCATGACCCAGGATTAAACTCTACCCTCACTACATTGAAGGAAGCTTCAATGCTGTAATCTCTCTCTCTCTCTTTCTTCCTTTTTGTCTCTATATCTTAAAAATAATATATATCTATTCTTTTAGGCAAGAAATTGACAGACTTTTCTTACCTGAAGTTTAGATGGTGGTTAAAGCTTCATTGCTGTCTTTACATGGGATATTTTTGTCTATTTATCTATCTACTTATTTTCTATTTTTCTGCCTGCCTATCTGCTATCTACCACCATCTGTCGTTTATTTTCTATTATCCATTTTCCTATGTATTTGTCATATGTCTATCAATCATCTATCCACCGAACTATCATGTACCTACTTACCTATGTATCTACCTGCCTCTATCTATCTATCTATCTATCTATCTATCTATCTATCTATCTATCTATCTATTTTTCTATCTATCTATCTATGGAATGAACACTTGGGAAAGAAACCTAGGCAAGTATTCTTTTTTAAAGTCTTAATTCTTAATTCATTTTTAGAGAGAAAAGAGGAAAGAGAAAGGGAAAGGCAAAGGAGGTAGAGGAGAGACACTACAGCACCAATTCACCATCCATCAAAGTTCCTGACACTGCCTGTCCATGATGCTCCCATGCGGCTCTGAGCTTAGATTCAGGAGAGGGTATGCTGTATTGTTTGCTGTGTTGTTTACTTGTGATGTTGTATAATACATCTCCAAGAGTATAGCTGGGAAAACTGGAACCTCATGTATCAGAAGGTAGACAGTGACTCTAGGACCAGTAGTTATGCCTTCTCTAGCCGGTACCCTCTCAGGATCTCTGCATCAAGCTGCCTGCCTCCTTGTCAGCTGAATTCTCAGGGTGTCCAAACCACACATCCTGGGGTGCTTACACTGTCCTGCCTGTGAGCCTGTCTTGTTTTCTTTTTTCCAAGCAGTGGGAAGTTCTATTGAATTCCCCCAAAAGCTCTACCTACCTGGGAGGGCTGGCTGCCCAGTGCCCCACAATTCCCCCACCCCATGAAACCTGCAGGCTGAAGTAGCCTTCAGCACCAGGAGTGACACTAATCAGCAACTTGGAATCCAGACCAGCTCTCATCAGGGGCACCTGCCCTTAACCTCAGTCATGGCACTTTCTGTGGGGTGTTTACTAAAACTGCACCTGCTTCAGTAGTTGTGCTGGGGAAAAAATATATTTATATTTATACTCACTAGAAGTGCTAGAAAGTGAGCAGGAAAGTGAGCCAGCTTGGGGAGGAAATGGACTGTGCACACCTCTGTTTCTGACCATTCGCGGAGAGCTTGCTGAGTCCTTGAGGGAGTTGCCTCTGTTCTGGGTCTTGGGTGGTAACAGCCCTGGTAGAATTAATGCTGTGCCTGCAGAGCCTGGGGGTGGTCCTCCTGCCTCCCCAGCCATGCACAGACACTACTGGTCTGTTATCTCAGTGGAGAGCTCAGCATGGGGGGTAGCTTAGTAAGTCACAGGGTTTGGACAACTAAATCCCACATCGTCATTTTTTTTTTTTTTACTATTTATTTATTCCCTTTTGTTGTTCTTGTTTTATTGTTGTAGTTATTATTGTTGTTGTCATTGTTGGATAGGACAGAGAGAAATGGAGAGAGGAGGGGAAGACAGAGAGGGGGAGAGAAAGATAGATACCTGCAGACCTGCTTTACTGCCTGTGAAGCAACTCCCCTGCAGATGGGGAGCCGGGGGCTCAAACCGGGATCCTTATGCCGGTCCTTGCACTTTGCGCCACCTGCGCTTAACCCACTGCACTACTGCTTGACTCCCAAAAGCCTCCTTCTTTTGTCCCACTCTTTTGCTGATGACCTCTTGTTCCTAGTTGTCACCCAGTGGTTGTCCCCCTCCTTTATCCCCCCAGTGAAAGGGGGTAGAAAGGCTGGCACCACACATGATGTTTGCTGTGTGTTTACATCAATGATGTCTATTATTTCACTTTGCCTCCCCCATTTCTGAGCCAGAGAATTGAGGCTTCCCAGGGTTTCGTCCAGCCTTTCTGGAACCAGTCTCATTTTGAACCCCAGCACAGTCTGGCACTTTGTAGGTGCTTAGTGAATAGTTGGTGGTGGAGTAACAGTGTGGGGGTCTTTGAGAGTATGTCACCATGCTCTACCCTTGTCCCTTGGTGCCTTGGTTTGCTCACATGTGATGGAGGAAAGCAGACCAGGTGACTGAGCTTAGGGCTTCAGGTTGAGAAGAGGAAGTTCCACAATTAAATTTACCCACTAGACATAGGAAGGCAGAGATGACCAACTCCCCAAAGGGAGGGAGCCCATGCTATGTGTCAGAGGGCAGATCAGCCATGCTCCCACTGTGGCAGGCAGAAGATAGACACATAGATGGCCCTTCTGGATGAGTGCTTGAGCCAAGAGCAATGGCTCCAACCAGCCACACTGGTACTGCTCAGGGCAGGGAATGAGAAAGTTGGTATCCAGCTACAATCCGTGTTTATTAAATCCACAGGTCTCTGGGATTCTGTGCTCTCAGTGAAATAATAAGATGTCATCTCTCTTTATGTACAGCCAATGCCTTGCTCTTGTCACCACTGGGACTCATGTGGGCAGCTTGTGGCATTTACACCAATTGTGTTTGGGCAGTTTTTTTAAAAAAATTATTAGTGATTTAGTAATGATTAACAGGATTCTGGGGCCAGGTGGTAGCGCACCTAGTTGAGCGCACATATTACAGTGCTCAAGGACTCAGGTTCGAGCCCCCGGTCCCCACCTGCAGGGGGGAAGCTTCACAAGTGGTGAAGCAGTGCTGCAGGTGTCTCTCTGTCTCTCTCCCTCTCTATCACTGCCTTCCCTCTCAATTTCTGACTGTCTCTATCCAGCAAATAAAGATAAAAAATAATAAAAACAGGATTCTAAGATACCAGGGGTATAATTTCATATAGTTCCCACCACCAGAGTTCCATGTCCCATCCCCTCCATTGGACACTTCCCTATTCTTTATCCCTCTGGGAGTATGGACCAAAAAAAAAAAAATTTTTTTTGTGGTACCGAAGTACACATAACTCCCAGTGGTGACAAGAGCAGGGTATTGAATGTACGTAAAGAGAGATGACATCTTATTATTTCACTGAGGGCACAGAATCCCAGAGACCCATGGATTTAATAATTGTTTCTGTAATTGCTGGATATGGACATCAGTAGGTCCATCCATACCCCCAGCCTATTTCTATCTTTCCCTAGTAGGATAGGTCTCTGGAGAAGTGAGACTTTGGGACACATTGGTGAAGTCATTGGGCAGGTCTTGCTGACTTGTTCTCATGAACACAACACAGCATGAGTGATGAGTGACACTTGTGGCCCTTGTGCAGTTAGCTCAGAAAGACTGTGGCTTCCATCTATGGCATTCTCTCTCTCTCTCTCTCTCTCTCTCTCTCTCTCTCCACTTGGTGAAGCAGCTAGCTGCCATGTCATGCATGAAGCAGAGGCTTATATGACAAGGATGGAGGTCTGTCAGCAAGCATGTGAGTGAGACTGGAAGAGAATCCTTCTCACCACCTGTCCCAGTCGAGCCTTCATGTGAGACAGCAGCCGTGGCTGATGCTTTGATTACACCGTACTGAGATGCCCGGACTCAGAGACACCAAACTAAGCTTTTCCTACATCTCCAACCCATTGAAACTATGTGGCCATCCATCAGTTAAGAAGATGTGCTTAACTGAATTTACATTATATAATGTAAATTCATTATATAATGCTCACAAAATAAACCAGCATCTGTAGGCACTACACTGAAAGTCTAGTTCTGTCTTCCACCTTGCATTTGATCACTTTGCCAGATGAAGATAAAACTATTACAGAAGTCCTTCCCCCTTCCTCTACAAGGTCATGTTTATATCAGCAATGCCATGAGGTTCTGGTGATACCTTAACCCTGTGGACTTTTACTGGAAAGGAGCAAAATGCTGCCTATATGGAGCAGCTCAGCCCAGCCCGTGTTTCTTTTTTATCCCATACTTCAGACTAAGGATCCAGAGGTGCTAGACCACCTGACCTTTCTCTGTGTACAAGTTTAAAAATAATGCCTTGGGTGGGGGGGTAGATAGCATAATGGTCATGCAAATAGACTCTCATGCCTGAGGCTCTAAAGTCCCAGGTTCAATCCCCCACACCACCATAAGCCAGAGCTGAACAGTGCTCTGGTAAAAAACAAACAAACAAAAATAAATAAATAAAAATAATGCCTCTAACTCACACTTTGAACTTTGAAACCATCCACTTAGGAAATAGTGAGGGTAGTGAGAAAAGTGTTTTTTTCTTTGTTTGTTTTGTGGGTTTTTTTTTTTATTATTCTCCAAGAATAAAGTGATAAGCGACTTTGAAGTCTGAGGAGGCAGTTTGCAGAATTGATGAAAAATAAGCTGTTGCCTTTTTCCTGTATTGCATCAGAGTGGCTGGGAGTTGGGACTCGATTTTCTTAAATCTGGGTGTCTTTCAGGGGCTGGGGACATCTTGGAAGGAAAGAATGCCTCACTGTCATACACAGAAGTGACATTTCCTAATGTTTTTTTTACCCAGAGCTGGTGGAACATTAAAAGTCTTCTGGATCTTTACCAAGTAGCTGCAGCTTAGTGCCCAGGGAGGAAAATAGAAATAGACAAGGATATATGTGTTGCTTCTGCAGCATCAGCTGAGACCAGAGGAGTCCTCAGTTCTGTTTGGATAAGTGGCCTTCTTAGCTATCAAATACATTTTTCTTATTTTTAAATATTTATTCATGTATTATTTGATAGGACCTAGAGAAACTGAGAGGGAGTCAGAAACAAAGAAGGCACGAGAAAGACACCTGCAGCTCTGTTCCATAACTTGTGGAGTCCCCCTCCCCTGCATGTGGGTCCTTGCACACAGTAATGTCTGTGCTCAGCTGAATGCACCATTTCCCAGCCCCTGCAAATATACTTTCTCGAGGCCTTTGAGGGAGTAGGTAGTTCTGTTACCCAGCCTCTGAGTCACTGTGTCAGATCCCTGGAAGTGACTTATTTTGCTGGCAGGCGTTTACATGTTCTAGAAAGTTGAACATTGCCAAGGAGACTGGTGTCCTTGGGTAACCTCACCTGTTTTTATCTCCTCCTGGGCTTGCTTAATCTGGTGAAGGCTCTGAAGTCAGGGTTGCTCCATTAAGCTTCTCCTTGGGGACAGGTGTTATGCTTCCTTGGGGGAAAGGTCTGTTAGGTGACTCTGTACTCGGTTATGAGCTACCATCTTCCTAAGAGACTGACTCTGTGGTCAGACTGCTTTGTGCTGTAGCCACAAGGCTATAGGCTCATGGGTCATGAATAGAGTGGGGTCTGAGCAGAAGTGTTATGGGCTCTGTGTTATCTGCCTTTTACTCAGGCTATGTCATTCCCTGTCTCTGCAAAACACCACAGACACTGTGTCCTAATTCATCCCTGTTCTGCTTCCCCGAGCATCTGCCATTGAATCTCTTGCTGGAAGGTGTGTAAAGCACCCAGTTTCACTGAATTCTGTGGCCAGCCAAGTTTCTACCATAGGTGGAATTCTTTAGCCTTTAGCTTCCAACTGCTTAGGTCAACAGAGTTTAAGCATCAGAAAGAATCTTCTCAGAGTGTCTCTGTAATCTGATGCCAATTTCTTTTTAAATATTTATTTATTCCTTTTTGTTGCCCTTGTTTTATTGTTGTAGTTATTATTGTTGTCGTTGAATAGGACAGAGAGAAATGGAGAGAGGAGGGGAAGACAGAGAGGGGGAGAGAAAGACACCTGCAGATCTGCTTCACCACCTGTGAAGCGACTCCCCTGCAGGTGGGGAGCCAGGGGCTCCAACAGGGATCCTCAAGCCGGTCCTTGTGCTTTGCGCCACATGTGCTTAACCTGCTGTGCTACCACCTGACTCCCTGATGTCAATTTCTGCACATCATTGTTTTCTTTGAGATTTGTTTATTTTTATGGTGTGAGGCAGAGAGCTTACAGAGAACCTCTTCATTCTGGAATATGGTGGTGCCTGAGATTGAACCTGGGGATTCTTGAATCTTGGGCATGCACATCCAGTGCTAATGCTAAGTTGTCTTGCCTATTCATTGTTATTGGTCATTCTTGGTGGGTGATCTCTTTGGTCCAGGAATCTACAACCTTGCAATTTCTATCTTCCAATCTTATCCATACCTACTCTCCCATACCTACTCAAAATGGTACATTCAGTGGCCATATTTTTTCAGAAAGGTAGTGATAAAAGCATCCAGACTCTTGGAAAAACGAAAACTGTTCATTCATGTAAAGACTGAAACACCTCTAAAGAAGGTGATGCTTTGGGGGTCAGAGGTGTCCTTGGCAGCATTAATGGTGGTCAGGTGGAAGAGGGAGTGGGTTGGATGCGAGGTGAAAAAAATGGAGTTTCAGGAGTCTGGATTGAAGAGTGAGTGGGGAACAAAGGAGGTTACTGAAAGTGTTGCACTTTTTTTATTTTTCTTTTTAAAATTAAAGAGAGGGGCTTGATTTGATTTAGTGGCTGCAGAGGGAGGATTCCAGGCTGGAGAGATAGCTCACTGATAGGGTGTTTGTGTTACCAGGTACATGAACCAGCTTTGAGCCCTTGCACCATATGGTGCTATGTGAAGTATGTGAAGGAAGGAACTCCAGTGCTATAGTTCTCTCTCTCTCTCTCTCTCTCTCTCTCTAAGTTGTGACCCTGCTGGGTGAAATCACACTTGTATGAGGTCCCAGTAAAAGGAAGAGCTGGAAAGGGAGGTGAAGGTACAAGAGGAGGAGGAGAAGGAAGAAAGGGAGGAGAAGAAAAGAAAGTTTAGATGAAGAACAAAGGTGATGCTGAACACGTGCGACCATAGAAAGTCCTCACCCTAGCCTCTTGACATCTCCTGTCACCCTTCCCTAGCTACCCTGTTCTGTTCTGTGATCCCCCTGCCACATACATACACATTACCCAGGGCAGTGCTGCCTGAATGGGGATTAGATGAGCGTCACAGCGCAGCTTGTGGCAGTTGTGTGAGAGCTTTGTGGAAACCAAGAGCTCCGGTGAAGACAGACTGGCTCCCCAAATTTAGATTAGAAATCCATTCTAAGGGGCTGGTAGTGGCTTACCAGTAGAGTGCACATGTTGCTGTGCACAAGGACCAGGCGCCTGCCCCAGGCCACTGCATGGGAGCAGGTGCAGGACGGAAGTTTCAGAAACAGTGGAATTGTTGTTAATTATCTCCCCTTCTTTCTCTTCTCTTTTTCTCTATCTCTGTCTTTAAACCTTTTATTTAAAAGGAAAAGGGGGTGGGGCTAGGCAGTGGTGTACCCAGCTGAGTGCACATATTACAATGTGCAAGGAACTGAATTCAAGCCCCCACTCCCCACCTATGGGGGGAAGCTTCATGAGTGGTGAAACAGGTTTGCAGCTATCTATCTTTCTTTCTCTCTCATTGTTTCCCCCTCCTTTTAAAATTTCTCTATGTCTTATCAAATACAATTAAAAATAGAAAGAAAGGAAGAAAAGAGGGGGAGTTGGCCACTGAGAGCAGTGAATTCATAGTGCTGATAGCAAGTCCTATCCATAATCCTGATAGGAAAGAAAAGACAAGAAAAAACAGACCTTCAGGGGCAGTGGAGTCTTGCAAGCAGCAAGCAGAAAGAGAGGAAGGAAGGAAGGGAGGAAGGGAGGAAGGAAGGAAGGAAGGAAGGAAGGAAGAAAGGAAGGAAGGAAGAAAAGGGAAGGAAGGAAGAAAAGGGACAGGAAATCAATATGGGCCAGTGAAATATTTCTCTTGGAAGATAGTGCTGCTTTGCCATGTGTATGATCCAAGTCAAGCTCCCAGTGAATGCAAAGAAGCTGTGATATTTCTCTCTCTCTCTCTTTGTGTGTGTGTGTGTGTGTGTGTGTGTGTGTGTGTGTGTGTGTGTGTGTGTTTCTCTGCCTCTCTGGCTTTATCTAAAGAATAAAATGGGCTGGGTGGTAGTGTACTTGGTTAACTGCATGTACTACCATACCCAGGGACCTGGTTCGAGCCCCTGTTCCCCACCAGCAGGGGGAAACATCACAAGCTGCCCAGATAGCATGAGGGGGTTTCTTCTCCAGCACGTGCTCTCTGGGTTGGAGAGAACTCAACCGGAGCCAACCTGGGCTGCTGCTTACTCAGCGATGCGGAGGGAAACCAGGAACTCATGGCGGAGCGGGAACACAATGCAATGCCTTTATTGATCAGAGACAACACCTTTATATATATCTTTAACCAGAAGTGGCAAGTGGGAAAAGGAAATGGCTAGGAGAGGGGGTGGAGAAAAGAGCACAAAGGTAGAAAGCTTCCATAGCAGCTGTTGCGAAGGTTCTAAGCAGTGGGGTTAACCAATACCCTGCAGGCAGGGTGGGTCTCAGGCAAAACTATGGTTATGTAAACAGACCACAGCATCAGCAGAGCAAAGGGGCTGTCTGATATCAAGCAGTGAAACAGTGCTCCAGGTCTGCAGGTGTCTACCTTTCTCTTTTCCTATCTCCTCATCACTCTCAATTTCTTTCTGTTCTATCACATAAAATAAAGTTTAAGAAAAAAACTTGAAGAAGAGGAAGAAGAAAAGAGAAAGGATTCAACACACCCTTAAAAATCTCCCAGTGTCTCCAGCCATGCATTTAGAAGTGAAGTTGCCAACAGTACACTGGCCTCTTCAGCTAATTGTGCAAGTCTGGCTCTCTTTGTCCACCTCTCGCACACTGTGTCACAACCTCACACCTGAAGACAGTCTCTCTTGAGGTTGACAGTAGGCCCATTGTGAGGTGGGTTGAAGGGTATCCCTGTCATCTGCCAGAACACTGCTGGTCACTCAGATGAGTCTCGGACACACTGGTGGCTGCTTTCACTGCCTTTGCATCTTCATATGGTGGCACTGAACTGTCTGTTCTTGAGTCCCCATCCTCCTTCCATCTGACCTATGGGAATAAGGAACTGCAGAAGTGTAGGAGCTGGTGGCCTCAGCGTCCTCTAAGCTTGTGTTTTCTCACTTGATGTCAAAGGGGTTTAAGAAGAGTCTCATTCAGGACATGGGAGGTGCCTGAGCAGATAGAGTACATGCCTTCCACACACAAAGGCCTGGGTTTGGTCCCTGAGCACCACATAGGAGAAACAGGGCAGTACCATGGACAGAGGTAGGCCGATGCATGGAAGATGGGCTAGTGCTTAGGTGTCTCTCCTCTCTGTCCTTTTTCTTTCTGTCTCTCACAAAGAGTGTAAAATAAATTAGGGTCAAGACAGAAACTCAGCAACAGAATGCATAATCCAGGCCCTGGGTTTCACCCCTACTACTGCATTTTAAATATTTATTATTTTTATTGTTACCAGGGTTATCTCTGGGATTTGGTGCCAGCAAGATGAATCCACCCCTCCCAGTGGACATTTTTCCTTTTTCTTTCTCTCTTCCTTTTCCTTTATCTCTTTCTTTCTTTTCTTACTAAATAAGATGAAAAGAAATTGAAAGGGGAGAGGGAGATAGGAGAGAGAGACACCTACAGCCCTCCTTCACCACTTGTGAAGTAGGGGCTGGGTGGGGGCTTGAACCTGGATCCTTGAGGATAGTCACTTGTATGCTCTACTGGGTGCATCACTGCCCAGCCCCTGCACTGCATTTTTAAAAGACTCATTGAATACTATATTCTCTAGAAACTTGCTTTATTTTTTCCTATGGAAAAGCAATTAATCTGTGTCGGAACGCTGCCCTCAAAACTCCTACCACCTGCCCCCTTCCTCATGGCATTTGTGTGATTTCTAGGATCTCAGTATAAACTGCTCAGAAATGAGGTTCTCATTATTGTGCACCCAGTCTCCTTAGTCTTCTACCCACCCACCACTGGGAACCTTTGTCACAGCCTATAATAACACTGCAACTGGGATCCGGGAGTTTCTCTAACTGAATACATGAGGTGTAGTAAGTGGGCAGAGAACACGAGGACTGGGCTCAGAATGTGTCTAAAAAAGCAGGTCTATTTTTAAGAACCATCTTGATTCTGTGAGGCAGGTTTGTGCTGTTTTTATCCAGTACTTCTTGTCACTTGGGATCTGAAGGAAGACACAGGTAGGAAGCCATCCTGGTTAATAGTGACACTGGAGCTCAGCCATGTTCTCAGGCTGTTTGCAAATGAGGTGGAAGGTAGGACAAGTGGCCTCAGGTCAGAGCTGGTGGAAAAACCAGATTTAGCCCTGAAAGATGGGGGACAAGGCTCTTGGTGCTGCTCCCCCCCCCAGCTTCTGTGCCACTTCTGATTCCAAATCTCTAGAGGTGGATATCTTTGGGAATGTGGAGCTGAATGGATGAAGTATTTAGATTTTTTTTTTTGACTGTTGGTCAAAGGGCAGCCTGTATGTAAATTAGTATTTAAATTATCTTTGTAAAGATGAAAATTAAAAAAGAAAATCCTGCAGAACTTGCTTGGTAAAACCAGGGAAACCAACAGGGAGGAGAAACCTCCTATAAATTGTAGTTTTCAGAGGAGAAATGAGTTTGCAAAGAAATCCTCTCTGCCCAATATGATGGAAGTTTTGCCTGAATCTAGAAGCTTCCAGCTAGCTGGTGACCATATGAAATCAGAGTCACACTTTGGGATAACCATTTGGAAGTCTTACTTCAGGAGCTGTAAATGTATTTCCTGAACTAGTAGTCTCCCTTCTGGGGAATTTATCCCTGGGTAGTCATTCTGAAAGGAGGGAGTGTGGCACAGGCATGAAAATGCTGATTGCCTCACTGCTCTGGAAGAGGAGCAGGAATAGAAGGGCCATTTCAACAATGGCTTGTTGAATCACATGGCATGCGGTCCATTCGTTAAGATGATAATTATGAACATGCCTTATCTGTTCTATTATGGTGTGAGTAACTGAGAATAAACTTATGGTAAGAAGAGGGAGGGAGGGAGGAGGAAGGGACAGAGAACGAGAGGGGAGGAAAGAAGAGAAGGGGAGAGAGCAGAGAGAGAGAAAAGCTGGGGGTGGGGTGGGGTGGGGGGAGGAGAGGGGAGAAGGGGAGAGGGAGAGAATAGCACCAAAACTTCCTTCAATGTGGTAGGGCCTGGGCTTGAATCTGGACTGTGCACATGGCAAAGCAGCACCCTATCCAAGTGGGCTACTTAGCTGGCCTGACTATCAAGTAAAAATAGATGTAAAGTAAAGATAGATGCATACAGATGGGTGGGTGGTGGTGGTAGACAAGTTCAGAAAGTGAGAATATTAGATGGGTTCAGACATTGGAGCCTGGAGACATGCTTTTCCTGGCCAAAGCTCTTCTTTATTGTGATAACATTGCCCAAAGTCAAGACCTACTTTTGTCCCTGAGGGAGTTCATTTTTGTCATCTGTGAAATAAGCAGGTAATGTTTTGAGATGGCACCAACTCATTGTCTTCCTAGACTCTACTTGTGGCCTGCCTGTGCGTCAGAAAGCTGACTTTTGGCCTTCCATGTGTCCAGGGTGTCTTCACACAGCCATGAAAGTGCAGACAGTCTGTTGGCACATGGTGGTAGTAGGGTCACTTCTGCAGGTGCTACCTTCTCATTTCATCTCCTGCCTGGAGCTTTCTGGATGTATTGTAAGGAGTAGAAGTAAAGCCTTCTCTTTGTTGGGCTTGGCTTTAGCAGGGATTCAGTAAATAGTAATTGCTAATCAGCATCATTGCTATAATGGCTGTATAATGAAGCAATAAGAAAAACAATAAAAGTTAAAGCAGTACCTCAAGGTTCTTGTAGGTGGTGAATAAGTAAAATATGACCACATTTCTGCATACATGTCCTATTTCCGCAGATTCTTAAGTTCCATCTTTACCTAAAAGAGTTCCTTTCTTAACACAGAGTAAACACCCCTCGTGCAGTGATGCTGAAGCTGTAGCTTTGGCTTGGTAGCAGCAGGTAATAAACACAGGACACTTTCAGCTTGGCAAGGCCAGAGCAGTACAGAGATGGCCCCAAGAGGACTAGAAAGAATAATAAGTTGCTCTAGTTGAGATCTGCCTCAAAATTTGTAGTGCATATCTTCTCTCTGACTCTCTTTCCTTTTTTATGACTGTTTTCCTTTCTTTGGGGGAGGCTGGAATACACCTGGCAGAGTGCAGACATTATCATGAGCGATGACCTTTATTCAGGCTTGAAAGGGACGCTTCAGGAGTGGTGAAGTAGTACTGCTGGTGGCTTTTCTCTCTCCCTCTCTATCTCCTCCCCTCTCAATTTCTCTTGTTTCTATTAAAAAACAAACAAATTTAAAAAAACAGAAAGAAATGAAGAAAGAAGGGAAGAAAAAGAAAAAGGAAAAGGAAAGAAATAAAAGGAAGAAAAGAAAAAGGGGTGGCTACCAAGAACAGTGGATTTATAGTGCAGGCATTAAGCCCCGGTGATAACCCTGGTGGCTATAAAAAACTGTTTAAAAAATAATAAAGATGTTTAAAAGAGGCTTTCCTCTCATTGCCTCTGTGAGTCCAGTGCTCTGTCTACTTAATGGATTGTAGATGTGAGATTGGGTGGCAGCACACCCAGTAGAGCACACAAAAGTTGCTATGTTTAAAGACCTGTGTTCAAATCTCTAGTCCCCACCTGTAGAGGAGAATCTTTACAAATGGTGGAGGAAGTGTTGCTGTCTCTTTTGCTTTCTCTCTTTTCTTCTCTCTCTGTCTGTCTCTCATTCTTTCATGATCTCTGTCACCATCTGCCAAGAGAAAAAGGAAAAAAAATTTCCATCAGGGATGGTGGCATCATGTAGGCACCAAGCCTCAACAATAACCCTGGTGGCAATATATATATATATATGCTCCACTTTTTAAAAAAAATATTGAGCCTATTTGTAGGTGATTTTTTTAGCTTATACTTTAATACCTGTACGTTTATTTGTACATTTGTGCATGAAGATTATAGTTCCAATGGACCATATGTAGAAAAGTGAGATGATAAAGATTAAACTAAGCATTTTATTTTTTGTTTATTTATTGACTGTACCACTCTTGACTGACTTTTTCAAAGTAGAAAGAAATATAGATGAGGATGGGTAGGGATAGGAGAGTGGGGATGGGGATAGAAATAGATAGATAGATAGATAGATAGATAGATAACACTAATACCCCCATGTGGTGGGCCAGGGTCTTGATTCTGGGTCACATGCCTGGTAAGGCAGGCAATCTACCAAGTGAACTCTGTGCTCAGCCCCCCACCCCAACTGGTTTTATAGCATTGTTTTTTTTGGTTTTTGCCACTAGGTTTACAGCTAGGGCTTGGTGCCTACACAGATCCACTATTCCTGGCAGCCTCTCCCCTCTTTCTATTTATTTATTTATATTAGCTTTATTTATTGGATAGAAACAGCCAGAAAGCGAGATGGAGGGGATAATAGAGAGACAGACACCTGCAGCACAACTTCACCACTTGCAAAGCTTTCCCTCTGCAAATGGGGACCAGGGGCTCAAACCCAGGTCTTGACCATTGAAACATGTGTGCTCAATCAGGTGTGCCACCACCCGGCCCCTCCCCCTCTTTTTTTACTTTCTGATAGAAGATGAGAGGAAGAGAGAGATACAGAGAGGAGACTCACCTGCAGCACTTCTCAACCACTCCAGAAGCTGTCCCCTCACCCTGAAGGTGGGACTGAGGCTTGAACCTGGGTCCTTGAGCATTGTTGTGTGCATTCTTCTTGGCCCCAAATTGTTGTTTTATTTTACAGCACAGAAAACTTTTTTCCCCAGCTCTTAGTGAAACATTCTTTCTAGCCACATCTCAGTGAAATCAGTGTCAGTAGATTTTTTTTTTTTTTTAATTTTCAAGATCTTGATTTAGTAACTCAAATGTCTGTTCTTAACCCACCTATTCTTGGATTTAGTAGCTAAAAAAAAATAAAATAAAAAGTACCTCTAGCAGACATGTAGATCCAAATGGAAGCAGTTCATAGTTGGTGGTGCTTTCTAAATTATGACACTCAGTGTGTTTTACCACCCTATCCGTGTGTTATGCAAAGGCTCTTGTTGAAATTCAGCTAGTAAATTTCCATTTCTCATGATTTTAGCCACTTGTTTTTGCAAATGAACTGAAAGGTTCTGCATTTGAATATTTTTAACAAATGGGTTCAAAGTCTGTGGAAATCCTTCACTCAGTAGACATTTGAAAGCCCAAGCCAATCTATTTCCCAAGTTTTTGAAGTGTTGCAGATATGGGTTCTTATATATCAAATTAGAACGTTTTGCAGCTACAAATCATTAATCACGGCAATGTTTCCAAACATCCATTTTCAGAAAACTTCTCCCACAATACACATTTTTCTTCTGGGAAGCATTACTTTCCCATGTGTCATGAAAATGTCATCTTTACCTGGGGTGGGGGCTGCGGCAGAGACACAAATTAAGCAAGTTTACTTTTCCTGAAAGTCCCTACTGCATGCCTCAAGTTTAGTAGCATCACCTGCCACCTGAGAACAGGTCTTTGCATTTTGAACTTAAAAAGCATTACAACAACAACAAAACAGGGCCAGGTGAAGGTGCACCAGGTTAGCATGCCTGGTCCACCTGCAGTGGAGAAGCTTCACAAGTAGTGAAACAGATCTGCAGGTCTCTCACTCTCTCCCTCTTCTCTCTACCATTTCTCTTTCTATTTCTCTCTGTCCTATCTAATAAAAAAAAGAAAGGGGTGGGGAATGGCCACTAGGAGCAGTGGATTCATAGTATTGCCCCAGCAATAACCCTGGTGTCAATTAAAAAAACAAACAGACAAACAAAAAACAGGGGCCTAGAGAAAGAGCTCACTTGGATAGTGCATGAAGCAGGTTTGAGCCCAGCCCCCACCACAATGAAAGAAGCTTCAGTGCTGTGGTTTCTTTCCTTCTATCTTTGTTGCTCGCTTTCCATCCGAAAAAGTGGAAAAGAAGCGGCAGGATGTTTATCTGATAGCTTGTTAGCTTGGGTTGGATTGTGCCTAATGTGAAAAGATTGTGGCAATTCGTCTTCGAGTTCTGTGTGTTTCATTTTATAAAGGTCATCTTGTGTGAACTGGTCATCAGCCCTGCTTCCACAGCAGCTCAGAGCACGGCAGTCTTAAGATGAGGATCGCTGTTGGAGGTGGCTCTCCTTTTTCTCTCATCACCTCTGTCACACTATCACTGTCTTTGCCTCCTGTGGTGGCTGTTCACTGGCAGGCTGGTATCAAACCTGAGCAGGGGGGGTCTTGCTGAGGTGAGCCTAAAACTAATCTAAAAAAAATCTTTCTTATGTATTTTCTTAATATTTGTTTATTAGATAGAGACAGATAAATTGAGAAGGGAGGGGGAGATAGGGAGAGCAAAAGATACACCTGCAGCCCTGCTTCACTGCTGGAGAAGCCCCCACCCCTGAGGGGAGGTGGAGACTAGAGGTTTGAACCTGGATCTTTGCAGACTGGAGCATGTGTGCTCTACCAGGTGATCCACCACCTGGGCCACTGTGTTTAGTTTAATTTTACTCACCGGGGCATCACAACTGCCCTATTCTAGCAGTCCCAGTGGGCTCTCTTTCCAGTCATTTAATTTCAGATAGAGGCAAGGAGGAAGATAGGGAAATGAGGAGAAACACTACAATACAGCTTCACTTTTCATGAAACTTCCCTTGGTGCTATGTCCGCTGCTTCCACATGGTGCTAGGGGCTTAGACCCAGTTGGAGTGTGCATTACACACAGCACTGGCTGATCCATCTCCCAGAACCAGATCTTTTTTTTTTTTTTTTTATCTTTTATTTATTGGATAGAGACAGCCTGAAATTGAGAGGGTAGGGATAGAGAGGGAGAGAGAAAGAGAGACACCTGCAGCACTGCTTCAGTGCTTGCAAAGCTTTCCCCCTGCAAGTGGGGACCAGGGGCTTGAGCACTGTAACATGTGCACTCAACCAGATACGCCACACCACTTGGCCCCAATCTTTTTTTTAAGTTATGTATAGTGTGTGAGAGTGCCCTCTACAAGCTGTCGTGACTATAATTTTCTTATTTATTTATTTATTCCCTTTTGTTGCCCTTGTTTTGTTGTTGTAGTTATTATTATTGTTGTTGTTGGATAAGATGGAGTGAAATGGAGAGAGGAGGTGTCATGCCTGCACCCCACTCAGGAGAGTACAGGGGTTGCACTCATCACCTGGAGTATGTTACCTGCTTGAGTTACCCAGAAAGCAGGGAAACAGGAAGCAGCCTGCCCAGGCTTATCTTTCACCGAGTCACATCCTGCGGTGTGTGGAGAAGGTTCAAGGTTGGTGGAAAATCTTCCCCTAAGAGAGTATGTAGAGGGATTGTCTTCTGCCAAGAGGTTCCCTTGGCTGCCAGCAGCATCCGGTGTGGGGGTGGAGCCAGCGAGTGGGCTGAGCTGAGAATCAGGATGTTGCAGCTGGACGGTTTTGTCAATGGATTCCTGTCCCTTTCACTCACCCCTGCAGTGAGACACTGATGGGGTGCTGAGCATGAGCTAAGATGGAGACTCCAAGAGCAGAGGTCTCTGCTTGCTCTGGAGGCAGTGCTTAACAATTTACCTAGGGAAGACAAGCTAATGAGATGCAAATGAAGTGCATCCAATGAAACCCAGTCTGCTAAAAAGCCAGAGCTCACTCTCTGAGTGAGAACAGGCTGGCAGAGAATGTTTTCTTCATGGGAGACTTGAAGGTGGACTGAGACTTCTGCATGTGCATTCACCTGGAAAAGGCATTTCAGTTGTGGGGACAGAATTGGTAAAGGTCTGACTCAGTAGACTTCCTACATTGCTGTCTGCTGTCAGCATTTTTGGGAGTTTACCTAGTGCCCAGGGTAAAGATTTCCAACATGAGGGTGCCAGCTGAGCAGTGGAGAAATGCTATGAGGCAAAGGAACTTCTTACATAGCATCCACACTGATGGCTGAGTGGCATCTGCTTGCTTACTCCAGGAATATTATTTAGTTATTTCTTGGGCCATGGGAGACAACAAAAGGGATCTGCAAAAGATTTTAATGCTCAGGGCTCTGAGGTCCTAGATTCAATCCCTAGTACTACCATGTGCCAGAACTGATCATTGGTATCTCTCTCTCATTAACACACAAATAAATATTTAAAATATTGATTTCTCTTAGATGGTTCATAATTTGTAACCTTCATTAGTGTTAAAGCCTGGTTCTTCTTTTCTTTCTTTCTCTCTTTTTTTGACACCAGAGTTATCACTAAGATACCACCACCTGTATATCTTTCCCTGTGGTTTTCCTTTCTCTCTTTTTCTTTCTTCTTCCTGATAAAGATAGAAGTAGAAAGATAGAGACACCCACAGCACTGCACCACTGCTTTTGAAGCCTCCTCCCTGCAGGTGAGGGCCATGGGCTGCAACCTAGGTCCTCATGTTGATAACATGTGCACTCTATCAGGCGCACTACCACCCAGCCCCAGAACCTGTTATTTTAGAGCCCTCTGCACAACTTCACCCTGCTCTCTCTGGAGAAGTGGGTGTAGGCTACTTCAGCTGAATTCTTTCCACATTCTCATTTTTTCACACCAGTTGTCTTCTGACACTTAACTATTATTAAAAGGAATGATAAAAAGTAATTAACCATCTGGAACAGATTCACACTTCCCATTACTCAGGGCATTCATTATCAAACCTCCCCAAAGTTCAGCCTTGGAAATAAATTCTCTGAGTAGGTGGCTTAGCTAATGAATTCTCCTTCTCTGAAGGCAAGTGCATTTTCCCAGCATATCCAGGGCTCATGCTGCCCATTCATCAGTGGAGGGAAAAATACAAGGGGAGAGAGAGAGAGAGAGAGAGAGAGAGAGAGATGACTGTTAGAATTTACTGTGCAGGGCTAGGGAGACCGCAGATTGGTGATGCAAAAAGACTCTCATGCCTGAGGCTCTTAGCTCCCAGGTTCAATCCCTAACACCATCTCTGGTCTCTCTCTCCTCCTTTTTCTAGCATCTCTCATTAAAGTAATTGAATAACATATTAAAAAAAGAAAAAATTGACTTGCAGAAGCTAGAGATTTGCTTGTTAAGGTACCCAGACTCTGCTTCTCCACTGGTGTTTGTGAATTCTGTGGGTGCACTTCACACCGGGTTTTAGAAAGTGACTGATCAGCCAGTGTCCCTTTGAGGTGCCTGGAATCACCCCCTGGTGGGAGTGGGTGGGGGCAGGGGATGTCTATAGCAGGGTGGCACCCAGAGGGACTGCCAGAGACTCCACACTTGTTCTATAAGGACCCTATAGTGAGTTTTCGGGGGTACTTGGAACTTGACAAGGGAGTGGATTATTTTGCTGAGGGGATATACCTTGTGTGTTGGTGGGGTTCCAGGAACTTAGTTGTATGACCCACACTGTCACTTGTTCCACTTCCCCAGTTCCCCACCATCACTACAGGCAGGAGCTGAGACGGGATTCTGCTGGGAGTCTGGGGGGACAGTCGCTGGCCACAGACTCAGTGCTGCTCTGGTACCCCTGGAGCTCAGATTCTAAGTCCCTCCATGGAGAGAGACTGTTGTCCCCAGAGCTGTTACCTGGATGCAGACCACGAGGGCCAGGAGGCTGCCTCCCCACAGTAGCATCTGCATTCTGAGCAGATCAAATCCCCAGGCACAGTGCTGACTTCCTGGCCAGGAGCAAACAATTCACACTCCATGGCTCTCCCTGGTTTCATGCTAGCCTGATAAGGCTCAGCTCAAGGACACTTCTTTCACAAAGGCTTGCTAACACCAGCATACAAGCTGATTCTGTTCAGCAAATATTTAAATAGCACTTTTTGTATTCCAATCTGCATACTACCTGTGCAGGGCCCAGGGAGGGGAGGAGTGTGGGTCTGACCCTGAGGATTTATGCTCTGCTAAAATCTGACCACAATGCAGATAAAGTACAGTGAAGTCTGGGAGGCACCCTCATAGAGGGCTCAGGAACAGGCCACAGGGGCCTAGAAGAGTGCATTACCATCTTCTCTGGAGGTTTGGGAAAAGTTTAAGAGAAGATCCTGTTTGTGTTAGGTTTTGATGCATCCATAGGAGTCTGCGAAGTTGAAAGCAGGATGAAGAAGTGGAAGGACAGTTGAGGCACCAAGGCACACACTGAAATGTAGCTGACTTGCCATGGGGTATAGCCTAGAGTGTTTCTTAAGAGAAATGTTCAGGGCATGTGGGTGTGATTGGTGCCTGGACTCCATATTTGTCACAACTCTCAACCCCTCAACCTGGACCTGAGCCTGGCAACACAGTGCCCACTGGGAGGGAGGGGGCACAGTGGGGGCTCAAGATAAGTTCATGATCTGAAGCTGGGCAGGAGGTACTTACCTCAAGAAAGGACTGCATCTAAAGGTCTAGAAGTTTCTCTGCATGCAGCATGAGAAGCAGGAATCCCAGCTGCAGGTCTCCAAGTCAGAGGACGATGCTAGAATGTGAGAAGCAGCCTAAGTACCTTGCTTCAGGCAGGACTGCATGAGTGAGTGTTTTCATGTTTCATGTATTGAATGCCCTTTCTTTTCAAACACTGCATATATGTGAAAACAGCAGGCTTTCAGTTTCACATTAAATCTTGCACACTGGGGTGTAATGAGCATATGAGAGGTCCTGCCACTTGCCCGTCTTACAGAGAATTTTGTGTTTTCATTTATTTATGACAGAGAAGGAAGTAAAGAGGGAAAGAGAAAAACCAGAGCATCACTCTGGCACAAGGGATGTTGGGGATTGAACTCAGGACCTCATGCGCAGGCTGCAAGAAAGTGTGATGGTCCCTGGATGAGAATCGAGAACTTCAGGGACATTGTCATGAGGTTTTCTCCTCTGGCTGGAAGACCCCACTAAGTGATTTACAATGATCTGGGGGTCCTATAAATTTCTTTTTCAGATTTAATATATTTTATTTATTATAGACATATATGCATATGGAGAGATAGAGAAGGAGAGGGAGAGAGAGAAGGAGAGAGGGAGAGGGAGAGAGAGAGAGAAGGA
This sequence comes from Erinaceus europaeus, assembly GCF_950295315.1. Taxonomy (NCBI): domain Eukaryota; kingdom Metazoa; phylum Chordata; class Mammalia; order Eulipotyphla; family Erinaceidae; genus Erinaceus; species Erinaceus europaeus. The sequence goes on from NC_080176.1 coordinate 32,344,166, forward strand.
GAGAGAGAGAGAAGGAGAGGGAGAGAGAGGGAGAGAGAAGAAGAAGAAGAAGAAGAAGAAGAAGAAGAAGAAGAAGAAGAAAGAGAGAGAGAGGAGAGAGAGATCGAGAGAGAGAGGTCAGAGCACTACTCAGTTCTGGCTTGAGAGAGAGATATGCCAGAGCACTACTCAGTTCTGGCTTATAGTGGTGCTGGGGATTGAAACTGGAACTGCAGAGCCTTAGACAAAGTGGAAGTCTTTTGCAGAACCATTATACTGTGTTCATAGCCCTCTAGAAATCTCTTGCTGCTGCTCTAAGTCTGCCATTCTGCCCTGCTTCCTCCAGGGGGCCTGGTCCTATGAAGTCACTAGAAATGAGGGAGTAAGTGGTTGACACCCACTGTTTGCTGTTCCAGTAGGGGACTGAGAAGAGAAGCTGGGGAGAAGGCGCTGATCTCTATATGCCCCCATTTCTTAGAATTACCTGCCCCTCTTTTTTTCTGCCATGCCTTATCACCCTGTGATTTTATTCTTCTGGGTGCTATCTAGATGATTTCTTTTTCATCTCTTAAGCCAGTTTAATTCCAGAAGGATTAAAATCAAGTGTTGGGTTTTATTGAGACAAAGGTTTTTTAAAAAGAATATTTTATTTTAATGAGAGAAATATATAGAGAAAGAAAGCCCAGAGCACTGTTCAGTTGTGGCTTATGGTTGGGCTAGGGATTGAACCTGGAACCTCAGAACCTCAGATGTAAAGATCTTTTGCAGAACCACTATGCTATCTATCTCCCCAGTCTGAGAGGGAGCTCTATTAGTCATCATAGAAAGCACCTCCTTCAATGGGTGCTCCTTCACCTTCCACCTTCTGCACCCCATTATGATCCTTGCTCCATGCTCCCAGAGGGATAAAGAATAAGAAAGCTTTCAAGGAAAGGGATGGGATATGTAGTTCTGGTGGTGGGAATTGTGTGGAATTGTACCCCTTTTATCCTATGGTCTTGTCAATATTTCCATTTTATAAATTAAAAAAATGTTAAAAGAAAGAAGATAAAAGAAAGGGAAAACACAAAGCAGAACTTGGGTTGGGCTTGGTATATTGCGGCAAAGTAAAGGACTCTAGCGGTGGGTTTTTAGTTTTCCATTTTACAAAAAAATTTTTTTTAAAAGATCCTTCTTATGAGTAGGTAGCTAACTCTGAATTATGGTGCTCAGCCTGGCCTGCACTTTGGAATCACCTGGAAATTTTGAAAAATTCCCAAGGGAGGACAGGGGCCAGGGGGTTTTAAAGGTCCCTATATAGTTCTAAAATATACCTCAGGATTTTGTTTATTTATTTATTTATTAGTGGATAGAGACAGAGAGGAATTGAGAGAGGGGTGGAGATAGAGAGGTAGAGAGAAAATTAGAGAGACACTTGCAGCCCTGCTTCACCACTTGTGAAGTTTCCCCCATGCAGGTGGGGGCCAGGGGTTGAACCTGGCCCCTTGCACACTGTAACATGAACACTTCGCCGGTTATGCCACCACCTGGTCCCCTATAAGACAAGATTCTTGGTCCCCATTTGCACTGAGCAAAGCAACTTGCAACTCCCTCACCTGCTTCTGTACGTTGAGAGAATTATTTGACTTCTTGGAGTATTCATGTTAGAGACTTTAGAAAGTTGGTGTGTGTGTGTGTGTGTGTGTGTGTGTGTGTGTGTGTGTGTGTGTGTGTGTGCGCGCGCGTGTGTGTGCGCGCACTGAGTCCTTGATGTGGTACCTGCTAGGGAGCTCTCTCTGGTATAGTTAGCTATGAGGATGATGATGGGGATAGTGATTATAACAACTATGACAGTGATGGGGATGGTGGTGATGATGACAATGACTGTGGTGATAACAGTGACAGTGCTGATGGTGACAATGAGTAGGATGAAGTTGATGATTGTGAGGATGATGGTTATGGTAGTGGTGACAACTGCCTTGCTAGGTTCTGGCCAGCACAAGTCACAGTGGTGACAAGAACAGTTATCTGGGGCTCTGACAGAGAAACAAAAAAAAAAAAGGGAGGTGAAGGGTGGAGACCTCAGCACCTTGACCTGAGGTTTTGGCCCATACTTATTTGAATCAGAATCTTGGAAGCAACATATTTTGCAGGTATTCTTAGGCTATTTCCAAAATTTGTTTTTGCAGTTACACTTGTGTTACTACCTGCTAGTTAAACAATATTTGTTCTATCAAGCTGTTTTTCAGTGCTTAATATCTAAGCAGAGCAAACTGTTTTCCTGTTGTCTTCAGCAGAGGAAAACAATCAGTTGTTTCTATTTGAGCAGTCTTCTGCCTGGCAATAGCAAAGCAAAAGGACCACAACTTAATTATCCCTGGTCTTTTTCTTGTCTTCCACAGACAATAACTGTGATGAATTGGGTGGTGACAATGAGGGTGATGATGCTGTACCAAGATTGGCACAGCCACAGTCATACTCAGTAGTTGGACAACCTCCTGTGTTGGTGTGGGTTCTGTTCCAGGTGCTTTTTCAAACAATTTTCATTCACTTCTTTCAGTGAATGAAAATTGTTCGAAAAAGCATAGGGTGGTTCCCCTATGTCTACAGCTGCATTATTCACAATAGTCAGAGTGGGAGCAGCCTAAATGCCCATCAGCAGATGATTGACTAGAGAAGTTATGGGATTCATATTCAATAAAATACTACTTTGCAGTCAAAAAGGTGATCATTGTGTTCTCTGGACAAAAAAAATGGGTGAAACTGGAGGTGACTATGTTTAGTGAAATAAGAGGTAAAAGACAACTACAAGATGGCTTCTCTCATATGGAATCTAGAGATCTGACTCACATAAACTTGAAAAAAACAAAACAAAACAAGCAAGCAAACTATTTCTAAGACTTTTGAGAACTGTGATGGTTATCTTTGGGAGGTGGAAGGGTAGGGATACAGAACTCTGGTAGAGGGAATTATACACTCTTGTAACCTACTATGAATCACAAATAAAAAAAAAAAACATGGTTGGTTATTACTCTTACTGCCACAGGAAATTTATACCTGCCATATCCATTGAAAAGCATGATGTTTACACCAGCACACTGGAGTAAAAATGGGAATCACCTTTAAAATTGACACCATCTTAAACCTCTGTAGTCCTGTGCCTTCTACCTCCACTACAAAATTCTCATTGCACCAGGATCCATTGTTTTGTTGCTCTCTTATGTACATTTTACTTCTCTTTGGCAGATGAATGTCAAGTGTTCACGTGCCATGCTTTTAATTCTTGGGAACTGTCATTCATATAATGAAGCCTTAGCTCTCCAGTATCTCAGACTATGGCTGTACTTGGTGATAAGGTCTTAACTAGGGGCTGGGTGATGCTTCACCCCCCCCCCCCCATAGAATGCACATATTACCATGTTTGAGGACCCAGGTTCAAGCACCAGCCCCCTCCTATGGGGATGGGGGAGGGACCTTCATGATTGGTAGAGCAGTGCTACAGGTGTCTCTTTCTCTCTGTTTATTTTATTTTTTTCTGCCTCTCACCCTCCTATAAAGAAAAATCTTTATTAAATTTGAATGGTAGTTAAAGTGGGTCAGAATCTAAACTGGCTGGGTGTCCTTTTAAGGAGAGGAAGTTAAGACACAGTTATACACAGAGGGAGTCAGGGTGAAGACACAGGGTGGAGAGAGATAGCTGTAGGTCAAGGAGAAGAGCCCTCAGGAAAAGCTAACACTGCCGACACCATGATATGGGATTGTTAGCCTCCAGAACTGTGACAACATGATTTCTGTTGTTTGAGCTGTAGAACCTAATTATGACAGCCAGAGCAAACTAATATAATCTGTTCCTAGGTGTTTCAGTCATTCCAGGTTGCTACATTGCACTCACTGCCAAAGCTCTGTGTCCCCACCCTATCCCCACTGATAACTTACAAAGTCTTAGAGACAGCTTGGCTGCTGCTGCTTCTCCTTCTCTCTCTCTCTCCCCTCCCCTCCCCTCCCCTTTCTTCTTGAAAACCCATGTATTTCACTTTTTAGTATTTGACATCTGAGCAAAACCATCTGGTTGTGGCCTTTCCCTTCTGTACTTACTCCACTAGGCATAGAGGCCTCCTGTTCCATTCAGTTTGTCCAAAAGAACACAACACAGGAAATGACAAGTGTTGGCGAGGATCTGGAGGTGAAAGAAACTCTGCTACATGGCTGGTGGGAATGCATCATGGAGAGTTCTTAAACAGTAAAACTAGAAATGCCTTATAATCCAGAAATAGCACTCATAGTTATATAGCCAAAGGACATGAACATACTAATTGAAAGGGACTTGTGTAGTACTGTGTTCAAGACTGCATTATTCATAGTAGACAGGGAGTGGAAGTTGCCTAAATGTTCATTGATGGATAAGTTATGGGATATATATATATATATATATATATATATATATATATATATATATATATATATCATGGATATCATCTTTTAAATTGCAAGGTAGTGTTCCATTGGATATATAACCTATATCTTATTTATCCAGGTGTCAGGATAATGGTTATGCAAAGTTTTCATGATCTGCTAAAAACAAATCAGCCAGTAGGTGGGGCATATCTCTTTTAAGGATTGAGAACTTTGTGTCAGTTTCATATTGCTTCTGTAACAAACAACTGCAGAATTAATGACAAAACAACACAGATTGTTTCTCTTGTAACAGTCAAATCTGAGATGAGTTTCTCTGGGCAAAAACTAGCAGGGCTGTGCTCCTCCTGAGAGCTCCATGGAGAATTTCATCTTCACCCTGCCCTGCCTCTTCAGCTCCCGAGGCTAGCATCCCTTGGCTACGGCTGCATCTCCCAGTCTCTGCCTCTGAGGTCACATGGCCTTCTCTCTGACTGTGATCCCCTGTGTCCCATTTACAGGGAAAGTTAAGATCACAAGGTACATGTCCAGATAGCACAGGATAGTCTCCTTTTGTTCTATAAGGTGATACTCAAAAGATTCTAGGGCTTAGGATATGGACATTTCTTGGGGACATACCAAAGCCTACAGACGAGGAAATGTAGTAGAAATTGAAAGTCATCTCATGAAATGAGAGGGATCTAGGGTACAGGGGGTCCTGTTGGACCCCCAAGTCATAGGGGCTTGAGGAGGGTCTGGATCATGATGGTGTCTTGGGTGGGGTGGACAGGAGATGGGATGTGAATGAGGAAAGTGGTTAGATTTTATAGTAATTAAAAATTAAAAGAGGGAGCTGGGCGGTAGCGCAGTGGGTTAAGTGCAGGTGGTGCAAGTGCAGGTGGTGCAAAGCGCAAAGATGGGCATAAGGATCCCGGTTCGAGCCCCCGGCTCCCCACCTGCAGGGAAGTTGCTTCACAGGCAGTAAAGCAGGTCTGCAGGTGTCCATCTTTCTCTCCCCTTCTCTGTCTTCCCCTCCTCTCTCCATTTCTCTCTGTCCTATCCAACTACAACAATAATAACTACAACAATAAAACAACAAGGGCAACAAAGGGGAGTAAATCAATAAATATTTTTAAAAAGTTAAAATACTTCACATGGGCTTTGGCTGAGGTTTAAACAAATGTGAGGTTTATTACACCACGAATTGTTTAGGTACAGCAAGATAGTCAACCGGCGAAGATCAGCTAGTCATGATGGCAGGAGCTATGAGTCAAAACTAGTTACAGAGCTTGGCTACATGTGTTCAGGTTCCAGGGAAAGCAGCATGGTGGGTCCTTGGGAGAGAGGGAGCAGGCAAGGACCGAAGAGCAGAGAGCAGGAGCAGAGCTTAGGAATAGAGAACTATTTCAGCTCTTGTGGGTCTACCTAAGTCTATAGTATTGCTCATCAGGGTGACATCAGCCATATGCTAATTAGGTTCATGTCTCAAAGTCCATTCTTCTCACTGTTAGCTATGCTTCCAACAAGATTTTAGTATTAGATCTGCAACCAGAGTAGATAAATCCTTGGGCTCTCAAGCATGTGGTCTTGAGTTCAGTCCTCACAATCACATGTGCCAGAGTGGTGCTCTGGCTGTCCCTCTACTTCCCCCTCTTTTATTAATAAATAAGTAAATGATCAAGTCCTCCAAATAACTTAGTATTGAGGGAAAAGTAGAAGGGATGAGTGAGATTTAAAATGGTATCACTTTATTCACCTTCTTCCCCCAATCTTGGATGTAGCTTGAAGGAATCATGTTAAGTGAGATAAATCAGAAAGAGGATGAATATGGGATGATCTCACTCATAGACAGAAGTTGAAAAACAAAATCAGAAGAGAAAACACTAAGCAGAACTTGGACTGGAGTTGGTGTATTGCACCAAAGTTAAAGACTGTGGGGTGCGGGTTAGGGGTTTAGGTCCTGGAACATGATGGAAGAGGAGGACCTAGTGGGGGTTGAATTGTTATGTGGAAAAGCAGGAAATATTATGCATGTAAAAACTACTATATTTTACTGTCAACTGCAAACCATTAATCTCCCAGCAAAGAAATTTTTTTTTAATGGTATCATTTCGTGAGAGAAGTCCAGAATTTTATCTCTAGCTCTAAATGTGCCAGAGGGATGTTTTACTTCTCTCTCTTCCTCATTCAGTCAATAAATAAATCCTTTAAAAGTGGTGTCAAGAGCAGCTGATAGTGACATACCTGATAGAGTGCACATGTTACCATGCTCAAGGACCTGGGTTCAAGCTCCTAGTCCCTTCCTGCAGGAAGGAATATTCATAATCATGGAAGCAGGGCTACAGGTGTCTCTCTGTCTATCTTCCTCTCTATCTCCCCTCCCCTCTCAATTTGTCTCTGTCTATCCAGTACATAAATGACACGCACACGCACACGCACATGCACTTGCGTGCGTGCGCACGCTTGTGTGTGTATATGTTGTTACTTGTAATAATGGTGTTCACTGGAAGTACCCTGTCTCCTGACCTGACTAATTTCTTTGTTGCTTAGAATTTTCTAGACACCCCCCCCCCAAAATGCCTAGCTAGCATTATTGTGTTATCAAAGCATGTTGGTGTTGTTGGCCAGGCTCATTTGTTAGCTGTCAGTTTTCTGGGCTTTGGTCATTCTGTGGCTGTGTGACAGACTGGATATAACTGCATGTGGAGCTTTGAATTCCTGGGGCAGCAACTGAAGCCAGAAGTATTGGCCTGGCTCTTGTGAAGATACTTCCTCCTCTGCCCATACTCCTGGAATAGAGATGGGGCCACAACATTCTCCTTCATCTGCCTGGCTATGAGTTTGTGCATTTTCTCCATCCATTTTCAATCCTTAAAATGGGTGTGAATAAACCAGATAGCTGAAAATGACATGGAAATCATTTACTGAGGTGGTGGAGGTGGGCTGGATAATTCTGCTGGAAATAGCAGGAAGCAATTTCCTGGGCTACTAGCCTGTGTGTTTCCAGAAAGTGCTCTCCCTTGAGATGACACTTTGTGCATTGGTTTCGGTAAATATCTCTTTTCGTCATGTGCTCAACAGTTTCTAGGTTCTTTATCTCCTGTATATTCTGACTCTTTATTAGCTCTTTATCATCTCTATTTCTTTTAACTTTTTTACTAGTGATTTAATAATGTTAATGATTACAAGATTGTAAGATCCATACAGTTCTCACCACCAGAGTTCAGTGTCCCATCCCCTCCATTGGAAGCTTCCCTATTCTTTATCCCTTTGGGAGTAGGGACCAAGCTTCTTTATGGAGTGCTGAAGGTGGAAGGTAATTGCTTCTCCTTTGGACATGGGCATTGGCAGGTTGATCCATACCCCCAGTCTGTTTCTATCTTTCCCTAGTGGGGTAGAGTTCTGGAGAGGTGAGGTTCCAGGACATATTGGTAAGGTCATATGCCCAGGGAAGTCAGGATGGAATCATAATAGCTCCTGGAACTTGGTAGCTGAAAGGAAGTAAGATATAAAGCAGGAAAAATAGTTTATTAAATAGTAACCCAAGTATAGGGATAGAGCAGATGAAATTAAGGGTCTTCAGGTAGGAAGAAGCTAAGAAGTCTATTAGGTATGTTCCATGTGACCTATGACTTTAGTAATTTTTGTGTTAGCCTGATAGCTAACACAGAGGTGGGCTAAAAGTCTTGGCTGGGAAGATGGTCACAGAACTGTGAATAGGACTAGAAATCTTAAAGCCTCAGAAAAGAGTAAATTCAGGGACTGGAGATAGCTCAGCAGGTGGGGTGCCTACCTTGCCAAACACTGGACTCAAGGTTGAGCCACAGCACTGCATGGGAATCTCTGATGCTGTAGTCTCTCCCTACCCCCTCTGTGTCTCTCTACTTGAATAGAAAAGCGGCCTGACGGACCAGATAATAGCTCACCCTGTAGGGTGTATACTTGGCATACACAGGATCTGGGTTTGAATCCCTCAGGACCACATGGGAACATCATGCATGGGGGGTAGTTTCATGAGTGGTGGAGCAGTGCTGTGGTGTTTTTCCTTCTCCTCCCCTCTCCCTTACTCCTATTCTTTCTGTACTTGGGGGGAAAAGGCATGAAGCCCCAACTATACACACACACTGGGTTCCCTCAGTGACACTTCTCTCAGCCAAGATGAGTCAGTGGCAGAGAATTTCATTTGACATATGGGGTATTTCTTTTATCATTATTATTTACCTATTAAAGAGGGGGATAGAACCAGAGCCTCTAGCACAAGTGTTACTGGGGACTGAACTGCCTGAGAGAACAACATCAACGTCAATGTCTTATCTACTGCACTGCCTCCCACATATAATGTTGCTGGGATGTTTCATTTAGCTGCTCTCAATAGACTTGGTTCCTCCAGGGCAAGTGGAGAAGGTGTGAGTCTGAAGGGGAGATTGGAGGTTCCTTCAGAAGTTGAAACTTCAAACTAGGGAGCAGAGGTTGATGAGAATCCTTGGGGTTCTCTGGGATATGGAGGTGACTGTTGTGAGTGCTCTAGATTCTTTTGGGTGGGGGGGAGGAAGAGCACGTGGACATGGGGTACCTTAAAGGCAGGAAGCCAGCCAGTGAGGGAGCGGGGGAAGCCAGCATTCTCTCTCCCTGTGAAGTGTGTCCACTCAGCGACCGCCTGTCACCAACAAGGGAGGAGGACAGGCCCAGAGCAAGTTGAGGAATAGGAAACCACTGCCACTCACCCAGGAATTCACCCTAACTGTGGTGCATCCTGCAGGGCACACACATTACCATTCAGAAGGACATGGGCTAAGCTCCCAGTTGCCACTCAAGAGGGGATGCTTCATGAGTGCTAAAGGTGTCTTTTTCTCTCTCCATCTCCCACTCCCCTTCCTTCCCCCCTCAGTTTCTCTGTCCTATCAAAAAAAGAAAGGAAGAAAGAAAGAAAGAAAGAAAGAAAGAAAAAGGAAAAAATAAAAATGAGAAGGCCCCCAGGAGTGGTGGATTCATTGTGCAAGCACTGAGCCCCAGCAGGAAGCTGTTCATAGCTGCATTATTCACAGTGGCCAAACAGTGGAAGCAGCCTAAATGTCCATCGAAAAATGACTGGTTAAAGAAGTTATGGGGTGTGTTCTCCATGGAATGCTGTTCTGCAATCAAAGATGATACTGTGTCGTTTGGGAGAAAAGGGGTCCAGTGTTTTCATTTAAAAAAAAAGATGGGAGTCAGGCAGTAGCGCAGCAGGTTAAGTGCAGGTGGCACAAAGTGCAAGGACTGGCATAAGGATCCTGGTTCGAGTCCCCGGCTTCCCACCTGCAGGGGAGTCGCTTCACAGGCGGTGAAGCAGGTCTGCAGGTGTCTATCTACAACAACAATAAAAAAAAAGATTCGGGAGTCGGGCGGTAGCACAGCAGGTTAAACACAGGTGGCAAAAGTGCAAGGACTGGCATAAGGACCCTGGTTCGAGCCCCTGGCTCCCCACTTGCAGGGGAGTCGCTTCACAGGTGGTGAGGCAGGTCTGCAGATGTCTGTCTTTCTTTCCCCATCTCTGTCTTCCCCTCCTCTCTCCATTTCTCTGTCCTATCCAACAACAATGACATAAATAACAACAATAATAACTGCAGCAATAAAACAAGGGCAACAAAAAGGTAATAAATAAATAAAATCATTTAAAAAAGATTCATTAATGAGAGAGAGAACCAGAATATCACTCCGACACATTAGGCTGGGGATCAAATTGACGACCTCAGTGATTTATCTACTGATCTAGCTCCAGGCCACATGTTTTCATTCTTCTTCTTCTTCTTCTTCTTCTTCTTCTTCTTTTTTTATTTTCCCTTTTGTTGCCCTTGTTACTTTTTTATTGTTGTTGTAGTTATTTTTTTATTATTATTTATTTTCCCTTTTGTTGCCCTTGTTTTGTTGTTGTAGTTTTTGTTGTTGATGATGTTGTCGTTGTTGGATAGGACAGAGAGAAATCGAGAGAGGAGAGGAAGACAGGGGGAGAGAAAGACAGACACCTGCAGACCTGCTTCACTGCCTGTGAAGCGACTCCCCTGCAGGTGGGGAGCCGGGGGCTCGAACCGGGATCCTTACGCTGGTCCTTGTGCTTTGTGCCACGTGTGCTTAACCCACTGTGCTACCGCCCGATTCCCTATTGTTATAGTTATTATTGTTGTTGTTATTGATGTCATTGTTAGATAGGACAGAAAGAAATGGAGAGAGGAGGGGAATAGAGAGGGGGAGAGAAAGACACCTGCAGACCTGTTTCATGGCTTGTGAAGAACTTCCCTGTAGGGGGGGAGCAGGGGCTTGAACCGGGATCCTCACACCAGTCCTTGTGCTTTGCACCACATGCACTTAACCCACTGCGCTACCACCCAACTCTTGTTTTCATTCTTTTAGTGATAGATGGATAAATGAATGGATCACTGGATGGATGATAGATAGATAGATAGATAGATAGATAGATAGATAGATAGATAGATAGATAGTAGATAGACAGATAGACAGACAGAGAGAAAGAGAGGCATTATAGCAAGGTTCCACCATCTTGGAGCTTTTCCTAGTACTAAGTGGTGCTCCCATGTAGTGTCATGGTTCGAACCCAGCACCATGGTTTTAACCCTGGTTCTCTGGGGTGAGCCATCTCCTCACCTGCCCCCCCCCTTTAATAAACATATGTTAAGTTCATTTAACCCTTGCAATGTTGTGTGCAGATGTTATCAGCCCCCATTTCACAAAGGGGAAATGGAATAACAGAGAAGTTGAGAAACTTACCTAAGGACACACAGGTTATGTGAAGGAGTGGAATCAGCAAGCACCCTGGCCTTCTGACTCCTTAACTGGTTCTCTCGTCAGCAGCCAGCAACCACTACTTCCTACCCTCCTCCCTTCCCAAGTCAGCTATCTCTTTCTCTTTCTCACAGCTCCACTGATCTCAACACCTAAGCTGCTGGGCTTTGAGCTCCCAGGCTCTTTTGCCTCTTTTAGAAAATCTGTTAAGGTGGTGGCTGTTTGCTGAGCAGAGGGATTAAAAAAGATAATGGAAGAGTAATTGCCATTTGATACTGAGGATAGAAGTGCCAGGCTCCTGTTTAAGTCCCCAATTCCTAAATTCAGCTTCAGGGGGAAAAAAAAGTAATTCAAGAATAATTTGAGTTCTGCATGCTGACTTGGTTTTTGCCCTCATCTTATCTGATCTTACTTAACCAGACCAATACATAAATAAATTAATTAAATAAATAAAAAGAGGCTGGGAAGACATTTTCCAGGGATTTTATCATGACTCTTTTAATGAATCTCCCACTTGCATTGATATAATTGTCTCACACTGGTTCCTCTTAATAATATCGGATTCCATTTCTGAAGCAGGCTGACAAAAGCTCTTAAAGACTCTCTCCTTCAGATGTGTGAGAGCAGCTGAGAAGAGTAATCTGGTGCCAGTCCCTTTCCCTTTGATATTTTCAGCCAGATGGGCCGCTTTACTTCTTGAAAAACGAATCCACAGAGGCTAGGTGGTGGTACATTAGGTTGAGCAAGCACATATTACCTTGCATAAGGACCTGGGTTCAAGCCCCTGCTCCCACCTGCAGGGTGAACACTTCACTCGCATGAAACAGGTGTCTCTGTATCTCTCCATTTCTCCCTTACCTGTCCAGAGAACTCTGTTTCTGTGCAATAAAATAAAAATAAATAAAACTTTAAAAAGAAATATCTACAGTTATAGCTAGGAAGGGCTGGGGAGGGGGGGTGAGACCAGTATCCTTCCAGGTCCTGTGAGGTGAGAAACACCTTCCTGCCCCTATTCTTGAACCCTCAGGAGTTGGGGCCCCAGTGTCAGATACCTCGTGCCTAGAAAACAGACTTAGTGAAAATGCTGGAAACAGCCTTTGACAGCTGCATCTCATCCTGTGGGAATGGATTGAGAAGGTTCTGCCTTTTTTTCAGGACTATTTATTTATTCTTTTTATTTATTTAGTTTTTGGATAAATACAGGGAGAAACAGAGAGGGGAGAGGGAGATAAAGAGGGAAACAGAAAGAGAGACACCCATAGCACTGGTTTACCACTTGTGAAGCTTCCCCCACCCTTGAGTCAAGTTCTTGAACTCAGGTCCCTGTGCATTGTAACATGTGCGCTCTACCAGGTGTGCCACTGCCTGGCCCCAGGACGTTTTAATTTTAGTGAGTTGCTGAGGTCTTATTTACATACAATGAAAGCCATCTTTGTAGATGGCAGTTCCATGAGTTTGATCCTGTGTCCTCAGAGTTGAGAGGTAAGTGGGTCCCAACCCCATCCTGAATCAAAGCACTCATCTTCTCCTTGATCCTGTGGTTTTAATTTTATGGAATGTCATATAAGTCTGTTGGGTCTGGCTTCTTTCTCTTAGCTGCATACTTTTTTTCTTTTTAATTTCTTTAATGGGGGATTAGTGGTTTACAGTCAGCAGTAAAATACAAAAGTTTGTACATGTGTAACATTTCTCAATTTTCCACATTTCAACCCACACTAGGTCCTCTTCCACCATCATGTTCCAGGACCTGAACCTTCTGCCCCACCCCACCCCAGAGTCTTTTACTTTGGTTAGGTACACCAATTCCAGGCCAAGTTATGCTTTGTGTTTTCCCTTCTGTTATTATTTTTCAACTAATGCCTTTGAGTGAGATCATCCCATACCCCCACTTTTGCCTCCAGGGTTATTGCTGGGCCCCAGTGCCTATACTACAAATCCACTGCTCTCTGTTGTTGTTGCTGCTGTGGGATTGGATAGAGAGAAATTGAGAAAGGAAGGGAAGACAGAGGGGGAGAGGAAGACAGACACCTGAAGACCTGCCTCACTGCTTGTGAAGTGACCCCCAAATAGGTGGGGAGCCAGGAGGCCAAACCGGGATCCTTGTGAGGGTCCTTGCACTTTGCACTATGTGCACTTAACCTGGTGGGCTTACCACCTGACCCCCCAGTCTATTAATTTTTAAGAAAATATTTTATTTATTGGATAAAAACAGGGAAATAGAGAAGGGAAGGGGAGATAGATAGATAGGGATACAGACAGACACTGGCAAGGCACTTGCTCTCTCTGGTGATCTGGGTCTCAGCTAATGTCCTTGTCAGCCTCTCCTGAAAGCAAGACTCCTAGGACACAGGGCTGCCTTGTGCTGGTGTGCGATCTCACAGCCTGTGGGTGCTGTGGGCACAGAACATGGCTGCAGGGGAGAAGGTGTTCTGGAATCCTGGTACCAGGCTCCCTTCCCCCCTCCCCAGGCCTGTAACTCTGGACATAGGGATCCAGGCCTCTGCCGACCTGTCCCCCTTCTGTGACACACAGCCTGCCATAGCTGCTGCCACACTACTGGAGAGTGACGTAGAGACCCCCAAAATGTGGCAATTGAGTGAAGAAGGGGGAATCCTTCTTTGCTGTTATTAAAATAGGGAGGGTGGATGGGGGGCTGTTTTCTTCCCATTTCATCATCTCTAACCCTTTTTTATCCACACCCTTTTGTGAAAATGTGGTAGAAAACCGCTCAGGAATGAAGCCTTCCATGTGCACTACTGTGATGTTTAAATCTTAGATCCTCTTTCTGCACAGGCTACATCTTGTAATCAGTCACCTCTCTCCCCAGAAGCCAGGGCCCCCTGGAATGTTATAGGGAACCTGACTCCAACTTCAAACACTGTCAGCTTGTGCTCATAAAAGGAGCTGTTTACGTGACTTGTGGGTTATTCCACCACCCCCCCCAGTTGACGTGTTTACTTTACAGCCCATGCCACCATTTGCTCCTTCCCACAAGAGACAAGAGAGATAATGAAATGGAGGTGAGATTCTTATCTCCCTGGTTATGACTAGAGTTGAACACTTGGTGCAGAGAGGGGTGAGAGGGGTGTGAGGGTGGACAGAGAGATTAGTCCTGAGCCTGGGTGATGGCACACCTGGTAGAGCGCACATGTTACTATGCACAAGGACCTAGGTTCAAATCCCTGGTCCCCACCTGAAGAGAGGGAACTTTACTAGGAGTGAATCGGTGCTGCAAGTGTCTTTCTTTCTTTCTCCCACTCTATAAACTTTCAATTTCTCTTTGCCCTATCAAATAAAAGGAAAAAAAGAGGCCAGGGAGTGGTGCACCCAGTTAAGTGTATGAGTTACCGGGTTCAGGGACCTAGGTTTAAGCCCCTGCGTCCCACAGACAGGGAGAAAGCTTCATAAAGTGATGGAGTAGTGTGTCAGGTCTTCCTCCCTCTCTCCATCTGTATTTCTTCCCTCTAAATTTCATTGTCCCATCAAATAAAATAAGTTTTAAAATAAAAATGGAGGAAAAATGGCCACTAGGAGCTGTGGATTCATCCCTACAGGCACTGAGCCCCAGAAATAACCTGGTAGCAAGATTTAAAAAAAAGATTAAAAGAAATGAAGAGGTTTAGAGCATCCTTTTGATCAGTGGTGCACTTAGTTAAGAGCATTTATTACCAAGCACAAGGATCTGGGTTTGAGCCCCCACTCCCCACCTGAAGAGAGTATACTTCAGGAATGGTGAAGCAGGCCTGCAGGTGTCAATCTTTCTCTTACTCCATCTCCCCTCCCTTCTCAATTTCTCTCTGTCCTATCTAATAAAATTAAAACAACAACAACAACAATACCAACAAAAACAGGCTGCTAGGAATAGTAGATTTGTAGTGCTGATACCAAACCTCAGGAATAATCCTGGTGGCAAAAAAAAAAAAAAAGGAGGAATGCTATGTACAGACCACTGTACTGTTCAGCCTTAAAAAGGGAATGCTTGGGGGCCGGGTGGTAGCACAGTGGGTTAAGTGCACACAAAGCACAAGGATCCCTGTTCAAACCTCCAGCTCCGTACCTGCAGGGAAGTCTCCTCACAAGCAGTGAAGCAGGTCTGCAGGTCTTCCTCTCCCTCTCTCTGTCTTTCCCTCTTCTCTCAATTTCTCTCTGTCCTATCCAACAACCATGATAGCAATAATAACAATAACAACAATGACAAACAGGGGCAACAAAGGGGAAAAATGGCTCTTACAGGAGCAGTGAATTTGGAGTGCTGTGGCACTGAGCCCCAGTGATAACCCTGGAGGCAAAAAAAAAAAAAAGGAATGCTTGCCATATGAATGAGCCAAGAGGACATCATGGTAGCCCAAATAAGCTAGGAGGTGAGGGACTGCAGGATCTGGTGGATATGAGGAACTTGGAACAGTCAAACTCATGGAAGTAGAGGCTGGAATGGAGGTTACCTGGGCTGGAGCAGGAACATTTGCTGTCCAGTGGGTGCAAATCTTCAGTGATGCACGAAGAGTTGGTTTGGGAGATTTGCCTGTTAGTGACGCCACGTAAGCTCCTAGACACTTCCTGAAGGAAGGTCTGCCTCAATGTCCAATGCTCATGCTCTGAGCGTCTTCCTCAAACTGACACAAGGGGCTTGTTTATTTTTAGTTTTAATTCCTTTTATTTATTTTTTAGACATTCATTTATTTATTGGATAGAGACAGAAAAATTGCGAGGGTAGGGTAAGATAGGGAAAGAGAAAGACACATCTGCAGTGCTGGTCCTCTGATCATGAAGCTTCCAGCCTCTGCAGGCAGAGACTATGGGCTTGCACCTGGGTACTTGTGCATTGCAATGTGTGCACTCAACCAGATGTGCAACCACTCAGCCATTGCTATTGCTATTGTTATTAGTATTTTACTAGAACACCACTCAGCTCTGGCTTGTGGTAGGGAGGGGATTGAACCTGGGGTTTTGTAGCCTCAGGCCTGAGAGTCTTTTTGCATCACCACTATGCTTCATCCCTCACCCAACCTGAAGAGTTTGTTACCTGCTTATGGTGATGGCTTCATGGGTGCTTGCCGCTGTCCAAACTCAGCAGATTGCATATATTAAATTAAGTGTGTATATACGTGTATATATGCGCGCACGTACGAGAGAGAGAGAGAGAGAGAGAGAGAGAGAGAGAGAGAGAGAAGGAGTTTTTCCTACCAGGTAAATGTCAGCAAAGCTGGAATGAAAGAAAGAAAAAGAGAAAGTAGCCAGTTTTTCTTTTCAGGGCATTGAGATCCCAGTATTGCTCTGCCCCAGTGCCTTCTGTGGACTTCCTTTCCGTTTATTCTTGCACTGTCCTCTGCCCTGTGTGGTCAGCCTTGCAGGATAACATCCAACTACATGGAAAGGAACAAGACTTGTAATCCACTGTTTATTTTAGGTTGAAAAATTAATTCATAAGAGCTTATGTTTGGATCCTAGGATAACTGAAAATTTTCTTTCTTTCTTTCTTTCTTTCTTTCTTCCCTTCTTTCTTTTCTTTTTTGTTTTTGTCTTACTGTTCTCTGAAGATTTTTAAGAGAAAGTCAAGCTAGATAGCTCCTTGCCACTTTTGAGCTGTGCCTAGGAGAGGGAGGGAGAGAGGGCTGGGAGGTGACATCAAGAGAGTAATAATGTACTATAATATAAAAAATAAAACAAAGAAAATATAGTGGCTACTGTCTATATAACAAGTAGTAAATAGATGACATGGCATCTTTATACAGTATGATTATAATCTGTGTTTACATAACTGTCAAATGCAATGTTCTATGGTAACACTGCTCTTTTACTAATATAGCTATTATTACTATTATTTTTGTTGTCTTTTGGGGCTTCTGTACTCCTAGTAGACTTTTTTTAGTTAGACAAATACAAATAGAGACAGAGACAGATATTACTGAAGCACATTCATTCAGAATTTTTGGAATTCTGGAGTCTGAAGCCAAGGGTGGGCAAAGCCTGCTTCCTTTGACTCCTTCATTTCTTCCTCTGGCCTGTGGTGACTGCTGGACAACGCTGGTCTTCCTTGTCCAGTGACTGCATCACTCTTGTCACTGCCTCTGTCTTCACATGTGTCCTTTCACCTTTGTGTTCTCTATCCCCAACTCCGGGCTGTTTGGATCTGGCACTTGGTATCATGATGGCCCAGTGATGACAGGCAGAGGCTGCAGGAGGCAGCCTCTGGGCTCCACTTCTAGGAGGCATCATTGGGCGGGATAGATAGCATAATGGTTATGCAAACAGACTCTCATGCCTGAGGCTCCAGAGTCCCAGATTCAACACCCCCCCCCCCCCCCAGTTGGACAGAGCTGAGCAGTGCTGCTCTGGTAAAAAAAAATTAAAAAAAAAATCAAGTCTAGGAGGCATCAAATGGGACCCTTCCAGTCTCTCCTGCCTTTACCTCTGTGGTCCTCACACTCACTTCTTCTGAAGGTTAATATCAACCCCCTGCTTCCTCAGGCTGGAAATTGTGTGGGCACTTGAATCTTGGAGAAAATGATATGTATTTCCCAATACCAGGGAGGAAAAAGTCCATTTTGACCTCACCACCTCCCTTCAGGAGGGACAATTTATGATTTGCTCCACGATGTTTGGACAAGTCATTTGGAATGACAAAAGCATAAAGTGATTTGTGGTTAACCTACATTAGGAAGATGAGCAGCCCGAGGGGCCCATTCTGTTCTGGAAGGAATTTGATTCTCCTCTGTCTCCACTAGGGGCAGGGGCACAGGTTGTCCCTAGATGCATTAATTTCTTCTTCAAGCCTCTCCAAGCCTCCTGTTGGTGACAATTGGGAATGCCATCTTCATTCCTAAAAAATGCCATCTTTCTTGGGTGCCATCTTCATTCTTAAAAAAAAAAGTTTATTTATTGGCTATACACAGAGAGAAGTTGAGGGGAAGAGAGAGATAAAGAGGGAGAAAGAAAGATACCTGCAGGACTGCTTCACCACTCATAAAGCTTCCCCCCTGCAGGTGGGGACTGGGGGCTTGAACCTCAGTGATCCTTGTGCATAATAAGAAGTGCCCTCTGTTATATGTGCCACCATCTAGCCCCACTATTCAGGCTTTATTTTCTTTTTTTCATGGAGGAAAGACCCAAGATAGACCTCTGTGGCTTATATGTGAAATCCCAGACCCGGTCAACATGGCACCTGAGTGTGTGAGTGCAGTAGAAAGCTTGCCCATCCTAATAACAGCAGGCACCCCATGATTCCTGCCAGGAAGAGTGAGCAGTTGTAGCCCTCGTCATTTTCAGTTCAGCTTAGCAAGCATTTAGGGGTTGAGAGGCCATCATCTGGGGACCTCACAGCCTGGTGCTAGAGACAATAATGGAATCAAGGGCCAAGCTAGGGAGGAGGAGGAAGGGAGCTGCCTTTTCTGGCTGCCTGCTAGGGGTGCAGCACTTAGTACTGCTCCTTTCACTCTGTATCTGTTAGATTGTTGAACACATGGATGCATAGATGTACAAATGAATGTATGCACACAGGACTGTATGCAGGAATGAATGAATGCAGGAAGGCACAAGTGAAAGTATGCATGCATGAGCGAGTCTGTGGATGAATATGTGCATTGATGAATGAATGCAAGATTGCACTGATAAATACAAGCATGGAGGAAGGAATGTAAGCATGTGGGAATGAATGAGTGTGGGAGGCATCATTGGGTGGGGGTAGATAATGTGCAGGAATATAGGCATAAGCATGGGGGAATACATGCTTGAAGGCAGAGCTGCAGAAATGAATGTTTTCAGGGATGCATAGATGGATGGAATGAACTGATGGCTGCATGAATGAGTGGATAGGGCAGGGGCACTGGTGGTGTAAAGGGTCAGGTGGTGGCATACTTAGTAGAGCACACAAGCAGGTTACCCATGCACAGAGACCTGAGTTCAAGCCCTGGTTCTCCACCTGCAGCGGAATGCTTCATGAGCAGTGAAACAGTGCTGCGGGTGTGTTTCTCTCTATTTCTTTCACCATTTTTTTCTCACTCTGTCTTTATCAGGCAAAAAAACATGTGAATCAGTTCAAGAATGCAGGAATGAAAGTTTGCATGGATGCATGGATGAGGGAGTATAGGAATGAACAAATGAATGTGCACATAGATGAATGAATGTCCGTAAGGATGGGTGAATGTGTGGATGCATGCTTGAATGAATATGTGAATAAATATGTGCATGGGAGAATGAATCTGTGCATGAGTGAAGAGGTGAGTAGAAGGGCCTCTTAACTGGGGAGCCTGGAGCATGGTTTTGTGCCAAGAAGAAGCACTGCACAAGGGCTGAGGAGGAGGAAGGGGTGTTATGTAGTTAGTTTGGGGGTTCAGATGTTTCCTATAACCTCAGGCTTTGGGGAATGAGCTCACATCAAGACATGGGAGTATCTATGTACTTGGGGGGGGGGTCTTACAAGTAAACAAATAGGTGGGAGCATCTGCCCTAGAGGAAGCTGAAGTCTCCTGGAGTTGCCTACTGGTGGTGGAGGGGAGGGACCTCAGGGGTGCCCCTGGGGAAGGTTTGCAGGAGGAGGAGGGGCTTAAAACAGGTGGAGAGGGGCAGTGCCAGTTGAGGATTCACAGATGGACTGGTGGCAGGAGGGGCTTTACTCTGAGAGGGACCAAGACCCTTGGGGAGCAGTGGCATTAGCTGGAGGACCTCCCCCCCAGAACCTGGGTGGGGCACATAACACAGCAGGAGGCATGGAGTTCCCAGAACACTTTTCCCCTTCTTCCTTCCTTTTATAATTTTTTGGATCCTGTGCTCCTCCACCTCTTTATTAGTAAAACATTGATCTGTAGGATAGTTGTTATCACATGGGTGTAATTTCCAATCTTCCCATGACAGGTGTATACATACCATTCCCACTACCAAGTTATGTCTTTCTTCACCATTACAATGGGGTCTCCAACACCCTCCCAGCCTCCTTCTGCCTCCCCACTTTTAGTGTTTTTGCCTTTATTGTAATATACCCAAGCTAGCTAAAGTTTCCCCATGCTTTCCATTTCTTTCTTTCTTCTATTCTTCCTCTCTTGTTTGTTTAATTATTTTATTTATGTATGTATTTGTTTATGGATTGAGACAGGAAGAGAATAGGGAAGAAGGCAGGCAGACAGACAGACAGACAGACATTTGAAGCCCTGCTTCACTACTGATGAACTTTCCCCCCACCCTAACAGGTGATGATCAGGGACTTGAAGCCTGGTCCTCCTCCTCCTCTTCCTCCTCCTCCTCCTCCTCCTCCTCCTCCTCCTCCTCCTAAGTTTCTTCTTCTTCTCCTTTTTCTTTTTTCCTCCAGGGTTATTGCTAGGGCTTGGTGCCTGCACTACAAATCCACTGCTCCTGTTAGCCACTTTTTTTTTCCATTTTTTTGTTGACGTCGTTGTTGCTATTGTTGTTGTTGTTGTATAGGACAGAGAGAAATCTAGAGAGGAGGGGAAGGCAGAGAAGGGGAGAGAAAGATAGACACCTGCAGACCTGCTTCACAGCTTGTGAAATGAGTCCCCTGCAGTGAACCAGGGGTTTGAACTGGGATCTTTCTGATTCGTGCCATGTGTGCTTAACCTGGCCTACAATGTCTGGTTCTTGAACAAGAGACATGTGTGCTGTACCAGGTGTGCCACCACCTGGCCCCTTCCTTTTTTTAAGTTCCACCCCTGAGTGAGTAAGGCCATCTAGTGCTGAACGTTCTTCTTTTGACTTATCTCACTAAACATGATCTCTGCAGATTTCAGTGGTTCCTGTTCTTATCTTGAATTGATTATATCTATTTATTTGGGAAAATTTATCATTTACATATATGTATGATATATACATATTTATATGATAAATATTTCCAAAGAAATCAATAGAATCCATCTAAAACAGAGATTAGAGCACTGCTCAGCTTAGACTGAATCAAACCTTCAGCTTGCAAACCTTACATGGGATCTCCCCAGCCCTAATTATATTCATTTTATGGTACCATGAGTACACAATTTCATTTTGCCATTAAATAATGCTCACATATAGCTAGTTGCATAAAAATCAACTAATTAAAGAAATTAGGCTCTTCTTCCGGGAGTCAGAATCTGCTTAGATTTCTTTTCCATCCATTCCAAAGAATCTTTCTCGAAAGAAAGAGTTCTAGACAAAAGCTTCCAGCAGCATTCCTGGCTAGAAAGTTTTTCTCTTGGCTGTGACTCTCCTTGCTATTGTTCACAACCATTTGTTTTAGGTCCTTGGTGGCTGTGCTTTAAAATCAGTGTATTTGTTTTTTGAAAAGCAATCCTGGGCTTATTTTCCTAATGGAGAGAATGGACAGAAATGAAAAACAACAGAACCTTCAGTGAGGGAGCTTGAATGGTCAAAGTTTGCTGGACCCTGGAGCATATACACTTTGGGCTCCCTTTGAAGAAAAAGACTGCATAATTAACAATACAGAATTGGATGCAAAAGTAAATATTTATTTTGAATGAACATTTTTTTAACTGGCAAGCATCACAAAAATCACAGAGAACAATATTTGATTAATGAATCCCATGAATTCTGATTTCTTTTTTAAAAAATTTCTTGGACTGGCAAAATAGCTCACTTGAATGGTGTCTGCCTCACCATATGCATGACCTGGGTTTGAACCCAGCCCTCAGTGCATTGAAGAAAACTTTGGTGCTGTTGTGTCTGTCTCTGTCTTTCACTACCTCTATCTAAAAGGTAATAATAATTACTTTAATATGTTTATCTATTAGGTAGAGATAGAGAGAAATTGGGAGGGAGAAGGGGGGATAGAAAAGGAGAGAGAAAGACACATACAGCACTGCCTCACAACTTGTAAAGCTTTCTTCCTGCAGGTGGGTACTGTGGGCTTGAATCTGGTCCCTTGCACATATGTGGTCTACAAGGTGTATCACTGCCCAGCCCTGTTATAATAATTCTTGACTGCAGCTTATCTGATTGACTGCATAAAAGTAATTTAGAATCTCTTTCCATAGGGAATACAGAGGTCTTTCTTCCAGAACGGTTGGTTGATCTTTGTTTCTTTGTAAAGAGTTGATAGTTTTGAAACTTAATTTTTCACTTTGCAATTCAGTATTGACAATGCCATGACATTTAAAAGCTAGTATTAAAAACTTATGCCATTAAATAAAGAAACAGAGGAGAAATGAGAAAAAATGTATTTATTTTACTTGATAACATAGAGAAAAGTTGAGGGGTAAAGAGGATAGAGAGGAAGGAAGACAGAAAGACAAAGAGCTCTTTGCAGCCCTGCTTCAACATTTATAAGCTTCTCTCCTACAAATGGGGACCTGGGGCTTGAACCCAGGTCCTTGTGCATGGCAATATGTGCACTCAATTGGCTGACTCCTGTCATGTCAATTTTTATAACTATGAAATTTAGGGTGACTTCTATCCATTTGTTTACGTGAGCCAGGGGATGACAAGGCATGTGTGGTTTCCTGTGCTCACTGGTATTCTCAATACTTCAAGCTGGTGACTGTGTGGTTGTTCTCAGAAGCCATTTTTCCTCCAGGGCAGTTCAGCAGTGCAGGGGAGACTGGGACCTGTCACAGACATGTCAGCTAATCTTAATGTTTCCCCAGCTGAAATTCCCCAAGGCTGAATTCCATAATAATTCCCTCTCCTGACCACTGCCCTGAACAATTTAGGAGTGAGTTAAGGACTACATACAGGGGAGGAAAAATGGGGTGGAAAGAGACAGTTACCTGGCAACAGAGAGAGAGAGCTCACCAGGTTCAAACCCCGGCACTATATGGCAGGTACCATGGCACCACTCCATTGCTGCTGTGTCTTCCTCTCTTCTCTCCTTGTCTTGCTCCCCTCCCATCCCCTTCCATCATCTTTACCAAAATCTGTATGGGAAGGGTGTTATCACAGATACACAAGGCCCCCACTCCCTCGCCCCCCAATACACACACCCCCTAAAACGAAAAAGACAACTATTTTAGCTGGTCGTGATTAAGTTTCTTGCTTTTGAAAAGTCTCTTAAAATTATGACATTTGTAGTTGATATGGGGGGTGCCTTTCAAGGCCTTGGAAGAGGCCAGTGCAAGTGAGGAGCTTGGAGCTTAAGTCTCAAGCACTGCTTTGTAAACTGGTACAACCACTGTGGAAAACAGTAGGACATTCCACAGAGAAACATAAAATAAAAGAAAAAACTATGATATGATCCAGAAATCCTACATCTAGGCATTTGTTCTGAGAAAATCAAAATGTTAATTTGAAAATATATATAGACCCCACTCTCTGTCCTCTTTGCAAGATACAGAAGAACAGGAGAAATACCTTATGATGTTCACATATGCAGACGGAATATAACGGTACCCAAATAGTTACTGCCATATGGAAGGAAGGAAGGAAAGAAGGAAGGAAGGAAGGAAGGAAGGGAAGGGGAAAGGAAGAAAAGATACTGCAGTGCAGTGGGGTCGCTGTGCACTCTCCTCCTGACAGGACTGCATCTTTTCATTTCTGAAGAGAATCTTTGGGAAAGTGTTAGCTCTGGATTGTGAAGTCTTTCTCATACTTGATTCTATAAGGACCGTATCTTCGGGTAAGGAGTTAGAGGGAAGCCTGCTGAGAAGCTGGAACAATGGTGGAAGGAAGAACAGACACCCTTGAACACCTCCCCCACCTTGCTTTCTGAGCCCTGCTGGCCCATACCCACCACACCACTAAAGTGCTCTGAGCTGCAGAGATAGAGAAAGAAGGAGAGATACTGTAGCACACTGATCCACTGCTCATAAATTCCTGTAGGTGTCCTCATATGGTGGTATGGGTTTGAACTTGTCCTGATACATGGTAACATGTGTGCTCTACCAAATATACCACTATTTGGCCCTGCAAAATCTTATCTTTATCTTATTTATTTAATTGCCACCAGTGTTATCACTGGAGCTCACTGCCTGCCTGATGACCTCAGTGCTACCCGTGGTCTTTTTTCTTCTCTATTTTTGGTAGAGCATGAAAAGTAGAAGGGAGGGTGGTGCAAATCTATAGCACTGCTTTACCATTTGTTGTTGTTTTCGCCGGGCTGGCTTCACGGGCGGGTAACAGATGACCCAGGACTCATGGCTGGGTTGTATGCAGTATTTCTTTATTTATGCAGGATACAGCACAATCTATACCAAGCTAAGCTGAAACTAAAAACTACAAACAATCTTGTCCTTATAAATATACTAGCCCAGTAGGGTGAAAACAAGATGCGATGCAGAGAGGGTAGAGAGAAAAGTGACTGGTGAAAATCAGGGTATGACAAAGAGAGGGGGCAGAACAGGCAAGAATTCTACCACTGAACCACCAATGCCCTGGAGGGAGGGTGGTGCTTGTTAACAGCAGTTATGTAAATAGAATGAAGTGGTTATATAAATAGAATAGTGTTAAGCAGGGGGGGGATTAAACTAATGAAACAGAAGGGGTTTTTAGAAGCATACCAACAATTCCCCCTTTCTTTTTAACTAATGGCCATAGTATCAGGATTGTGGGGTGAACAGAAACCTATATCGTACAGGCGTTTTCAAAAGAACTGGCATAAGACATGGAAAACAAAATAGGTGAGCAGCAATAACCAGTGTGATGCCAAGGGGAATGTTTCTTGCCTCAAAGGGCAAGGCCTAGCAGGCAAAAGGGCATTTCATGCCTCTGGGGGCATCTCTTGCCTCAAAGGGCATTTCCTGCCTCTGTGGGCATAACCTAATAAGGATTGATAACTCCATTATAATTGGAAGTCCTTTCTAGTATGATTTTAAGGTTGCTTAAACAGTTTAAACTCAATATAATGTGGAAATGTAAACAGAAGAACCATGGTTAAAAGCCTCAAGCATGAGAATAATTAACATAGTCATTCCACTATCTGCCCTGCCCATAACTCATACAATTTCAGGATTAAACGTTTCAGATTTATGCCGAGACGTAAAAAAGAAATCAAAGGAGGGAAAAACAATTTTTTGGATTGTTTCTGGATGTCTCTAGAAATCATGGCTGCATCCAGCATTTTTTTTAAGTCAATGTCAAACAAAAATTCAGTCATTCAAATCACTCTCTTACGAAACAAATCTCACCATGTAGCATCAAGAGTCCCTGGAGGGCGTCCTAGTTCAAAAAGATCCTCGAAATTCCATTTAGGGTGCTTCTGACTGTTCCTGCTGGATTGCTTCAGGCACCCATTTTTAAAAGTGTCTTCCCATCGAAGAAAGAATCCAATCAGGAGAGCAGAACTAACCATGTGTCTCCATTCTTGGGGACTGCCAGGGTACTGGAGAACGCTCCTCAAATTAGAGTAGTCCTTCTCCATGGGAAACATGCAAGAAGAAGTCCAGAAAGTCCTAGTGGAAATCCCTATGCATATCCCAAGGTCTATGATCACGGTCATAAAGAACCAAATTGTGGCCTGGAGCAAAATGCAGTCCTTCTCCTCGGGAAACATGAACGAGGGAATCCAGAAAGTCCAAGGAGAAATCTCTGTGTATCTCCCAAGCTCTATGATTAGGGTCACAAGAAACCAAAGTTCCTGGTCAGGGAAACAAAGTGTGGCCCAGAGCAAAATGTTCCAGAGACAGAGTAACTGTCTCATGATGAAACAGTAGAGGCTTTGGCAAACCTCTTCATAAGAGAAGACCATAGTGCATAGGTAGGCAAAGTCTTCACTTATCTGGGAGTTGCACAGGTCTGGTCCCACGTTGTAGGCGCCATATGTTGTTTTCGTCGGGCTGGCTTCACGGGCGGATAACAGACGACCAGGGACTCATGGTTGAGCTGTAGGCAGTATCTCTTTATTCATGCAGGACGCAGCACAATCTATACCAAGCTAAGCTAAAACTAAAAACTACAAACAATCTTGTCCTTATAAATATACTAGCCCAGTAGGGTGAAAACAAGATGCGATGCAGAGAGGGTAGAGAGAAAAGTGACTGGTGAAAATCAGGGTATGACAAAGAGAGGGGGCAGAACAGGCAAGAATTCTACCACTGAACCACCAATGCCCTGGAGGGAGGGTGGTGCTTGTTAACAGCAGTTATGTAAATAGAATGAAGTGGTTATGTAAATAGAATAGTGTTAAGCAGGGGGGATTAAACTAATGAAACAGAAGGGGTTTTTAGAAGCATACCAACAATTTGTGAAGCTTCCATCCCAGGAGGTGGGGAGTAGGAGCTTGAAGTGGAGCCCTTGCACTTGGTAACATCTGTGATCCACCAGGTAAACCACAAGCCTTGTCCCAAATAGTAAAGTTCTTATTTATAATATTGTCTTTTAAAAAGATTTTTAAAAATTTATTTATTAATAAATTATGAGAAACATAAGAGGAGAGAGAAAGAGCCAGACATTACTCTGGTACATTTGCTGCCAGGGACTGAACTCAGGACCTCATGCTTGAGAGTCTGATGCTTTATCCACTGTGTCACTTACTGGACCACTATATTTTCTTTATCATATATGAAATTCTTACATATATTTTAGCTCTGCTATCACACTCACTTTAGTTTCAATGGTTAGTTTGTTTATTACCCATTAGAATAATGTCACCTTAATTATTGTGGCTGTCTTGATATTTTTACTGTTATGGCTCTCACAATTTTAGCTAAAAGAAGTTTAACTCTTCTTACTTTCTCAGTCTTCTCTAGATTTCTAAGAACTATTTTTGGTATTATATTTATTTATTTATTTTTCGGGCTGCGACGCAGAGGAGAGAGAGAGGCGATCTGGAGCGGAGAGGGAACACAATTCTTTATTCACGTGGGAGCCTCAGAGTTGGGTGAGAGTGCTGCAGTTTGGGCCATGTGGAGCTAGCAAAAATGGCTGGCGCAGCACCCTTCCCTGCGTCCATTCACCGAGGTGAAAAGCAGGCAAGAGAGAGAGAGGCGGAAGCAGGAAGGATTTATAGGGCAAAAACCAGGAGTGATGAGTCGGGACAGGATTAGTTGGGAAAGGCACTCTGAAACTATCGTATTAACTCTCATGGGAACTGGCAATAACCTGAGGGGACAACATGGCGGCTGTGACTGCATCTGTACAATTTCCCAGCATTTGTTGGATAGAGAAAGCCAGAAATCATGTGGATGGTGATGGTAGAGAGGGAGAAAGACAGAGACACCTCCAACACTGCTTCACCATTCACAAAGCTTTCCCTCTACAAGTGGGGACTGGGGGCTTAAACCTTAATCCTTGCTAATTGTAACATGTGAACTCAACCAGGTGCACCACCATCCAGCCCCAGAACTATTTTTTTAGGTTACCTCCAAATTCTATTGATTAGAACCTAGGCTTGATGTGTTTAAATTTGGATCTGTTCAGTTTTACCATCTGGAAAGAGAGTACTGTCTTACATGGTTTATGTGTTTCTATGCATCTATAGTCAGGGTTATGCCTAGAGGGTTTTTTGGAACATTCTAAGCTGCACTCACTTCAGGACCTGTCTTCCTCGAGTGGCTAATATTTTAATTGGCATTTTTCTCATTATATATTCTAATGGGCTTCTACCTTAGGAAAGATGCTGATTTTTAATTTTTATACTGTATTTTCTGATGCCCAGTCACATCACTGACCTACATACTAATTTTTTGAGTTATTATTTTGAGTATCTCATGATTTCTAGAACTGTAATCACTGACTATGCAAATAAAGTATACCATCTCCTTTAGAGGTTTAATTTGCCAAGAATAGTCCCTTTGATTATTTAAAATCATTTTTTGCATTTGTTTATCATAGGGCTTTTCTCTTCCATGGCTTATACTTTTTCTTTTTAAAAATTTTTATTTATAAAATGGAAATATTGACAAGACTATAGGATAAGAGGGGTACGTTTCCACACAGTGCCCACCTCCAGAGCTCCATATCCAATCCCCTCCCTTGATAGCTTCCCTATTCTTTATTCTTCTGGGAGTATGGACCCAGGGTCATTATAGGGTGCAGAAGGTGGAAAGTCTGGCTTCTGTAATTGCTTCCCTGCCAAATGTGGGCATTGTCAGGTCAATCCATACTCCCAGCTTGTCTCTCTCTTTCCCTAGTGGGGCAGGGACCTAGGAGGCAGGGCTCCAAGACACATGGTGGGGTCCTCTGCCAAAGAAAGTCAGGTTGGCATCGTGGTATCATCTGGAACCTAGTAGCAGAGTCATGAAGCTGAAGCATTGACATTCCATACCTGGTGTCTCTGTGAAGCATGCTGAGGTGGTACTGGTAGTAATGATTAGGTTGGGTTCAGCAGGTGCAGTTTCAGTTGGTATGACTTGAAAGAAACATGCAGGAAAATGAGCCCTACCCTAGAGGTTCCAGGACTGGGAGATGTATGGGCTTTATAGAGAAAGGGGAAGTTCCCTGCTATCTTAGGGTTTAAGAAGGTGATAGGGATGCATTGGATCAACCTTCTTGTGGTGCATCCCGTGAGTACCCATTCATTGGGGAAACTGACGATCCTTCCTAGCCGACTGAATCCACATGGATCCCAGTCACTTTCAAAGCCAGCAACAAGCAGCTCCTGACAGCTTTCAACCTGACGCTGTTGACTGGCTATGGAAGAAGGGCAAATGCTAGAAGAAGAAGAAGGTGATAGATAGTTACTGCTATAACCAAATTATTTGGCAATTGGGTTAACTTTGAAAATCCCATTGTTAGGATTTGCTGTATCATATAAGACCTTGCCATAATTTATGTCCTTTTATGCTATTTATATATAGCTGTATCTTATAAAGTAACACCACCATTTGCATCTGTTCTCCCTGGTCTAAGCTTTTTGGGGACAATATTTCCAAGAACAAGTCATTATTATAAATGAATTAACAGTTTGAGCCCACTATTAAAAATTCAATCTGATTACCAATTTTAAGTCTTAAGTGCTTAGATTGAAGGAACATATACTCAGCTTATGGTCTATACATCAAAAAGTTTGAGATGTTCAATCCATTCCCCCCCTCTCATTTTAATTAAATAGTTATTTGTGAGGCTGTGAGTTAATAGGACTGTATATTAACACCATTCCCACCATCAAAGGTCTGTGTTCCCCACCCCCGTTTATGAGTGGGATCATCCCATACTCATCTTTGTCTTTCTGACTTATCTCACTTAGCATAATTCCTTCCAGCTCCATCCAAGATGGATCAGAGAAGGTGGGTTCATTGTTCTTAATAGCTGCATAGCATTCCATTGTGTAAATATACCACAGCTTTCTCAGCCACTCATCTATTGTTAAGCATCTGGTTTGCTTACAGGTTTTAACTATTACAAATTGCGCTGCTATGAACATAGGTGTACACATACCTTTTTGGTTGGGTGTTATGGATGGCTTCTACTTTTATCTCAGCTTTACTTCCCACTATATTTCTGTTTTTCTAATTTATTTAGTAGAATTCTTGGTCCATTTACTTTCATTTCTGTGGTTTATCAATAAGCAATAAAGCACGAGTTTTATTCTGAGCACATCTGAGTACATATTGCTCTGATATGGATTATTTCCTTCTAAGATGACTTTTGAATGAGTTTATCATTGTATATTTGATTTCATTTATGAGTAAATGGTTGCCTCAATTCCTTCAATTCTGGGGCCCTAGGAAGGTGGAGTCAATGACAACAGATTCTTTCTGAAAGGGGTGGAGCCTATGGAGCCATGGTCTCTGTCTGGTCCAGTGCTGCATTTCTGGTAGCCATTAAGGCAAATGGAAAGTGTGGGGTTTCCTGGCAGATGCCAGGCACATTACTGAGGCCTTGGCTGAAAACCTGCATAGAAAACTAGCATGTTAGGGGCCAGACAGTGGCACACCTGGTTAAGCACTTGCATTACAGTGTGCAAGGACCCAGGTTTAAGCCCCTGGTCCCCACCTGCAAGGGGGAAGCCTCACAAGTGATGTAGCAGAGGGAAAAAGAAAAGAAGAGAAAAGAAAAGAAAGCAAAACTAGCATGACAAGGATTGTTTCCAAATCTTTATGCCATTTGATTATTGTTTTCTTGTGTTATGGGTTGGAAAATTACCTTTTAGAAATTCATTAAGATTCAATTTTGTGGCCTAAATTAAAAAAAAAAAAAGCTTTATGTGGTTTTAGAGACTGAACCTATGACATTTTGCATGTTCTCTTACTCAGCTACTGAAAGGTGGCCCCGAGCCTAAGGGAGAGTGAGAAAGTAGAATGGAAGAGAAAGAAAAAGACACACCAACTCACTATTCCACCATCTATGGAGTTCGTCCACTCTCTGTCCATGATATATTTCTTGTATCCACTAATAATTATATTTCAAATTTAAATTTAAGTAGCAGTTCTTTTTTTCCCCCACTGACAAAAATAAGTTTATTTTTTTAAAAAGGCAAGCACTAAAAGACATTTTGGGAAGTGTACTGTCATGGTGTAGTCTCCTGGTCAAAAGTCAACAGTCAGGGGTTGGGCGGTAGTGCAGAGGGTTAAGCCCACATGGTGTGATGTGCTACGACCAGCTTAAGGATGCCAGTTCGAGCCCCTGGCTCCCCACTTGTAGGGGGGTCATTTCAAAGGTGGTGAAGCAGGTCTGCAGGTGTCTATTTTTCTTCCCTCTTCTCTATCTTCCCCTCCTTTCTCAATTTCTCTCTGTCCTATCCAACAACAATGACAGCAATAATAACAACAATGATAAACAACAAGGAACAAGGACAACAAAAGGGAAAAAATAGCCTCCAGGAGCAGTGGATTCGTAGTGCAGGCACTGAACCCCAGCAATAACCCTGGAGGCAAAAAATAAAATAAAATAAAATAAAGTCAACAGTCAACACTTCTTTATTTATTCTCTAAAGGGGGATATTATTGTTGAATAGAGAAGTCTTTTTTTTTTTTTTTAATAGTTGGGACCAGGAAGTAAAACCAGTTCCTACCAGAGAAGTAAGCCATGTTGGGTGCCATAGTTAATTGTTGATTTTCTTTCTTTTTTTTTTTTTTTTAATTTTCTTTATTTATAAAAAGGAAACATTGACAAAGCCATAGGATAAGAGGGGTACAGCTTCCCACAGTTCTCACCATGAGACCTCTGTATACCAACCCCTTCCCTGATAGCTTTCATATTCTTTAATTCTCTGGAAGTATGAACCCAAGATCCTTGTGGGATGTAGAAGGTTGAAGGTCTGGCTTCTGTAATTGCTTCCCTACTGAACATGGATGTTGACAGGTCAACCCATACTCCTAGCCTGTCTCTCTCTTTCCCTAGTGGGGTCATACTTGTTGAGTTGATTAGGTTGGGATAGGTGGATGCAATATCATTTGGTATGAATTGAGAAAAGCACGCAGGAAAGTGAGCCCCACCCTAGAGGTTCCAGGACTGGGGGAAATACAGGACCTCTAGAGGAAGTGGGATGTTCCTGCTGTCTTAGGGTTAAGAAGACAATAGGTAGTTATTGCTATAATCACATTATTTGGCAACTGGGTTAACTCTGAAAAATCCCTTTGCTAGGATTTTCTGTATCATACACACCATCACCATATTTTATGTTCTTTGACATTATTTACATATAGCTATGCCCCCAGTTGCTTTTGTTCTCCCTGGACTAAGATTTTAAGAGAGTCAACGTATCAAAGACTCAGCCTATGTATTAAAAAGACTCAGCCTGTGCTTTAAAAAGTTGAGACATTCAATCAATTTTCCCCTCTCATATTAATTAAATAGTAATTTATAAAGTACAAATTGATGGGAGTGAATATAAACACCATTCCCACCACCAAAAGACTGTCCCATCCCTTCTCTGCCCCATGAAGCTGAACATCCACCTTCACCCTTGACCCAGGGTTTTTACTTTGGTGTCCTACTCCAAATTCAGTCAACTCCTGCTTTGAATTTCCCTTTCTGTTCTTTCTCAACCTCTGTTTATGAGTGGGATCATCCCATACTCTCTGTCTTTCTGACTTAGCTCACTTAACATTATTCCTCCTAGCTCCATCCAAGATGGGTTAGAGAAGGTGGGTTCATTGCTCTTAATAGCTGTGCAGTATTTCATTGTGTATATATACCACAGTTTTCGCAGCCACTTATCTCATGTTGGGCACCTAGGTTGCTTCCAGGTTTTAGCTATTATGAATTATGCTGTTATGAACATACGTTACACATATCTCTTTGGTTGGGTGTTATGGAGTCTTTGGGGTATATCCCTGGGAGAGGAATTACTGGGTCATATGGAAGGTCCATGTCTAGCCTTGTGAGAGTTTTCCAGACTGCTCTCCACAGAGGTTGGACCAATGTACTTTTCCACCAGCAGTGCAGAAGGGTTTCTTTGTCCCCATAGCCTCTCCAGCATTTGTTGCTGCTGTCCTTTTTGATGTATGCCATTCTCACAGGGGTGAGGTGGTATCTCAATGTTGTCTTACTTTTCTCTGACCATCAGTGACCTGGAGCAATTTTTCATATGTTTGTTAGCCTTTTGGATCTCCTCTGAGGTGAATGTTTTGGATATCTCTGCACATTTTTGGATGGGGTCATTTGGTTTTTTTGTTGCTAAGTTTGCTGAGCTCTTTGTATATTTTAGTGATTAGTCTCTTGTCTGATGTATGGCATGTGAAGATCTTCTCCCATTCTGTGAGTGGTCTCTTGGTTTGTGTGATAGTTTCTTTGGTTGTGCAGAAGCTTTTCAGTTTGATGTAGTCCAATTGGTTTGTTTCTGCTTTAGTCTTCCTTGCAATTGGGTTTGTTTCATAAAAGAAGTCCTTGAGGTTTAGGTGGGAAAGTGTTCCACCAATGTTTTCCTTTAAGTATTTGATAGTTTCTGGTCTAACATCCAGGTCCTTGATCCATTTGGAGTTGATTTTTGTTTCTGGTGAGATAAGGTGGTTCAGTTTCATTCTTCTGAATGTTTCAACCCAGTTTTCCCAGAACCATTTATTGAAGAGCGCCTCCTTCCTCCATTTAATACTTTGGACCTACTTATCAAAGATTAGATGTCCATAGGTATGGGGGAATTTTTCCTTTTTTTTTTTTTTTAATTTTATTGGGCTGGGACTGGGTGGTGGCACACCTGGTTGAGTGCATATGTTGCAGTACTCAAGGACCTGGGTTTGAGCACCCAGTCCCCACATGCAGAGGGAAAGCTTTGCAAATGGTGAAGCAGGGCTGCAGGTGTCTCTCTTTCTCTTTTCCCCCTATCTCCCCTACCCTCTCGATTTCTGGCTTTCTCTATCCAATAAATAAAGATAATTGTATTGGGCTTTAATGAATTAGAGCCCATATGTCTGTACATGTATACGGTTTCTTAGTTCTATGTTACCTGTTTCTGCTACAAAGTCATCCCTCAACCCCATCAAGGATCCTAAACCCCCTCTCACCCCAGACTCCATTTTCCATTTCCTCCCTTGCTTTTGTGCAGTACACTATCCTGGATTCAAGTTTTATCTTGTGTTTTCTCTCTCTCTCTCTCTCTCTCTAATTAGGATAGACAAATCAGTTGGATAAGAGCTGTATAATTCCACACAGTTCCCACCACCAGAGTTCCGTATCCTACCCCCTCCATTGAAGGTTTTCTTTCCTTTTTCTTCCAAGGTTATTGCTGGGGCTTGGTGCCTGCACCATGAATCCACTGCTCCTGCATGCCATCTTTTTTCCTTTTGGTGCCCTTGTTGTTTAACGTTGTTGTGATTATTATTGTTGTTGTTGGACAGGACAGAGAGAAATAGAGGAGGAGGGGAAGACAGAGAGGGGGTGAGAAAGATAAGCATTTACCTGTGAAGCGACCTCCCTGCAGGTGGGGAGCTGAGGGCTCAAACCAGGATCCTTATGCCTGTTCTTGTGCTTTGTGCTATGTGTGCTTAACTCACTGTGCTACCACTGGACCCCAAGGAGGTTTTCTTATTTATCCCTCTGCGATAAAGAAAATGGACACAGAATCATAATAGGGGTGCAGGTGGTCTAGCTTCTGTAATTGCTTCTCTGTTGGACATGGGCGTTGACAGGTCAGTCCATACTCCCAGACTATTTCTATCTTTGCCTAGTGGGGCAGGGCTCTGCAGAGGCAGGGCTTCAGGACATATTGGCAAAGTTGTCTGCCCAGGGAAGTCAGGCCGGTGTCTCATAGTAGCATCTGCAACTTCATAGCTGAAAAGCATTAAAGTATAAAGTGGAACAAATTGTTTAATGATCAGGAATCTAAAGGTAAGAATAGAGCAGGTGAGATTTTTGGGTCTCCATTTTGGGAAAAGCTAGAAAGTCTATTTTAGGTATATTTCAAGGAGCCCATGACTTTACTAATTTTACCTGAGCCCAACAACTAACATGCAGGTGGGTTAAACGTATTGTCTGAGGAGATGGTGTCAGAGTTGGAAATAAGACTGGAAAGCTGGATCAGAGAAGAGAGTAGCTCCCAAATACAGGAAGAAATCCCATCGATCTGATCTAGGGCCCATATTAAGCACAGGAGGCTGTTCTGTTAGAGTTAAAAAGGGAGTGTGTCGGGAGTCCCGTGGTAGCGCAGCAGATTAAACGCACGTGGTCACGCAAAGCCAAGAACCGGCCAGATGATCCTGGTTCGAATCCCCAGCTCCCCACCTACAGGGGAGTCATTTCACAGGCTGTGAAGCAGGTCTGTAGGTGTTTGTCTTTCTCTCCCCCCCCCTGTCTTCCCCTCCTCTCTCCATTTCTCTCTGTCCTATCCAACAATGACGACATCAATAACTACAACAATAAAACGAGAGCAACCAAAAGAAATAAATAAAATAAATATTTATTTAAAAAAAAAAGAAAGGGAGTGTGTCCTTAATGTAGGCAGTGAGACCTTGGCCACAAGGACTCAGTGTGTGTACATGTCTGTGTGTATTGCACTATATCTTATATAGAAATGAATTCTGAATACATCTATTAGTAGTGCCATAATACAGAGTTATGAGTTGATTATGCTTAGTGAAGTAAGGAAGGACATGCATAACAATTACCAGGTGGTTTCCTTCATGTGTAGAATCTAGGTAATTACAGCATGTGAACTCGCCAAATATATATAGTGATGAGGACAGATGGTGGCACACCTGGTTGTGCACATGTTACAAATAAAAGAGACAAAATTGTCACTAAGCCTGAGAACTATTAGAAGGAAGGGGTTCACAGAATTGTGGTGGGTGCAGTGTAAAACTGTATTCCAGTAGTTCTTATAAAGCATTATTAAGTCGTTAATTAAAAAAATAGGAAGAAATGGGGGCAGGTGGTGGCACTTCGCTGAGCACACACATCACTAGGTACAAGGACCCAAGTTGAGACCCCATTCCCCACCTGCAGGGGGGACATTTTATGAGCATGAAATAGTAATGAAGGTGTCTCTCTTTTTCTCTCCCTCTCTCCCTCTCCATCTTTCCCAGTTTTTCACTATCCCATCAAATAAAATTAAAAAAAAAGATTCAAAATGGTAAAAAATAAAGTAACACAATTACTGTAATTATTCTATATGATTACATATTATATAACCATCTTAATAGGATGCATTATGGTATGATTTATATAGGTATGTATATACATACATTATTTTATATTTGGCTCAATCTTGACACCTCCCTGTAGTGGCTCATGGTAATGCCATGTTGGCAGATTTCTCTGACCTCTGAAGATGTCACGAAAAATAGTAACTTAAGTTTTTTTTTTCTTGGTTTTTGTATTCCTGATACATTCTTCTGCTATCACTCTGGTAGACCAAGGAAAAACTTTTCCTTCCCCCAATGCTTGTTCTTCTACTCTTTTTTTAGGTGGGATTCTAAGAAGTCGTTGGGACTCTTCTTTCACTATTGGAAAAGCACAGCCCTGGGTAGCCTCTGCTCTCAACCACACTCTTTCTTTGGGTCACGGTCTCAAAACTAATCTCAGAGGAGAGATTTGGATCAGTATGTTTGTAGAGGAACTATGTGAAATAGCCTTAAACTGGGAGCAATTCAAATGCCCATGAATATACATGTTTGGGCTATGGAGTATTATATAGCTACAAAAGTATCAGACTGCCAATATGTGTAACTCAGTGGGTGAATCTAGAAACTTTTATGATGAAAAATTAAACTATTACTGTATTATTCAATTTATGTATAAGAACAGCAAAAATACCCCCTGGTAATGTAGTGACAATATGTCAGTTGTACCTGAAATTAGAGAATAGTGGACCAGGATGAGGCTTTTCTCGTGTGATGGAAGATTTCTTGAGCTTGTCATGGATCTTTATCGTTTTCTAGATCATTACAGTTTTCCAAACACACTGAAATACAGGTATGTGTAGATTATTGTGATAAGGCCCTTATCAGTAGAGGCTATACTGTATATATAAAGCAGAGTTGAACAAGGTAACATTGATAGTCAAACAAGCAGAAAGCATGTATTGGTAAGAGTGTGAAGACATAGCAAGCCTTACATATTGATGGTGGCATGTCAATGTAAAATGATTCAGTCACAAAAGAGTTTGATGGCTCCTCAAAAAAATGAAGCATGGGACAACTGTATGACCCAGCAATTCCTGTCCTCGATCTTTGCCCAGAAGAATTAAACAAGTATTCAAACAAATATGTGTACACAACTATTCATAGCATTAGTGATTACAATAGCCAAAATGTGAAAGCAAACTTCATGCCTATCATAAACAAATGGATAAGCAGAAAATGTTGCACTGGACAATGGATTGCTCTTCAGACATTAAGAGGAGCTCTGATAGTTATACAAGGTGTTCGAACTTTGAGAGTATTACACTAAGTGAAAGAATCCAGACCAATGATCAGATATCAGGATTCCATTGACTTGAAAAATTCAGAAATGGGCTTAGTTTAGTGTCTGTTCGTGGCTAGAGAAAGGATGAATAGGATGTGATTGATTATAGGGTAAGGAGTTTTATTTTGGGATGGTGAAAAATGTTAAGAAAATAGAGAGAGGTGATGGTAGTACCATATGGTGAGTGTACTAAATGCCACTGATCAGCTGGGAGTTGGTGCAGTGCAGTGGTTAGAGCACTGGATTTAGAAGTGTGAGGTTCCCATTCATTACTCAGCACTAGTTGTGTCAGAGTGATGTTCTAGTTCTCCTTCTATTTTCCTTTCTCTCTCCCCCCTCCTGTAATAAATAAATAAATCATTACAAAGATAAAGGCCCTTGAATGGTTTACTTTGTATCTGACATCAGTTTCACCTCAACTAATAACCTTCAGTGCAACATATGACAAAAACAGTCAGGAAGGGGTCAAAGAAATATGTTAACTGAAGTAAAAATTAGTCTAGTTCATTGAAGAAGAGGTGTGTAAGTTGAATCTGAGTGTCCCATTCAGGTGGCACTGCTGAAGGAAGGGCTAAGCCCATAGACAGGTTGCTCCTTTGTCCTTATAAAGAAGAGTTTTAGAGGGAGTGTTTCCTTCTGGGGTTCTATGTAGTTTCTGCTCAAAATGAATTTCAAGAGCACCTGCATGACAGATGTGTAGTTCCCTTCCTTCCTTCCTTCCTCCCTCCCTCCCTCCCTCCCTCCCTTCCTTCCTTCCTTCCTTCCTTCCTTCCTTCCTTCCTTCCTTCCTTCCTTCCTTCCTCCTTCTCTCCCTCCCCCCTTCCTTCCTCTCTATCATTTCTCCATGCCCTTCCCTTCCCCTTCCCTTCCCCTTTTCCCTTCCCTTCCCCTCCCCGCTTCCCCTTCCCTTTTCCCTCCAGGGTTATTGCTGGGGCTTGGTGTCTGTGCTACAAATCCACTGCTCCTGGTGGTAATTTTTTCCATTTTTGTTGTTGTTATTGTTGGATAGGACAGAGAGAAATTGAGAGAGGAGGGGAAGATAGACACCTGCAGACCTGCTTTACCACCCATGAAGCAACCCTCCTGCAGGTGGGGAGCCCGGGGCTTAAACTGGGATTCTTGTGTGGGTACTTGCACTAAGTATTATGTGCGCTTAACTCAGTGTGCTACCGCCCAGTCCCAGATGTGCAGTTTCTAAATATGTCCTTCATTAGAGTTTGAAAGGAGTTACATGCAAAAGTGAAGTTAGAGTTAAAGCTTGTGGGGGAGGTTCCTGAGGGTCTCTGGAGCTAATCCAAAAAAAAAAAAAGACCCATCTCCATACAAGCCCCTTCCTCTTACACCCTTCTTATGTCACACCGGGGCCCACTTTTCATTGGCCTGATGAAATAAATGCTTCCCACTTTGTATAGTACAGTGAAAAAAATCCTTCACCAGCATTCATCTTAGTTCCACAGGTGTAAACCTAGTGAAAACAAAGTGTCTGTGCTCTCCAGGACCCCCTCAACACTTCTGATCCAGACAAGTTTGTGTTTCTGGAACCCAGCAGAGCCCAGGCACAGCCAGAGTTTTCTGTCTTTGTTCTGGGTGGCTGGATTTGTTCAGGTCATTGTGTGTTACAGTCAGTTGAGCTCTATCAGCTTCGTGTTTCATTTATTATTTCCACTGGGGTGTGTGTGTGTGTGTGTGTGTGTGTGTGTGTGTGTGTGTATTTGTGTGCTTGTCTACAATTCCTGTAGGACACTGATAGAAATTTATTTGGGGAATTGGAGACCTGGTTTAGAGGATGATAGATGAATGCCATTTTCAACCCAATATAGGGGATATAGCTTTAAGAAAAAGTAGCTGCCTAAGGGAACAGTGCTGGTGCCCCATCAGTGGGCACCATGGGAGGCCCCCCATCTGGGACCCACAGATGCTCTGTCACTACCCTTAGAAGCTGCAAGCAGAATCAGGAAGCTGAGGGGGCAAAGCCTTTCAGTCATGCACAGGCACATTTGGGGAAGGGTAGACTTGTGGAACCTCAGCCCACCTGAACCCTGGAGGGAAGTGACTGGAGAAGGGTTTGTGTAGCTGGCACCCACTGAGAACTGTGCTGGTGACATGCTGCTGACCATTGATTTAATCCATCTGGACTCAGTGTCCTAGATCCTTGGAGACAGGAACCACCATTCATGCCAGCATGCTTGGCATATGCCATCTGCAAATTTCTTGCTGCAGGTCTGTGGCCTGGGGGGGGGGTTCCTGCCCCTTTGAATGGATAAAGAAACTGAGGCATACACAAGTTAAGGTTTGTAACACTTTGGTGTTTCCCAGCCATGTGGTTCTATGGCAATGTTAGCATTATTTCTCTTCTCTAGGTCATGCTAGTCTGTTTGTTGTGAGCCAGGCCCCAGACCTCACTCCTGCTCAGCCTGGGCTGTGGGGTACCTTTGTGCAGTTAGTGCTGGGTCCCCTGGGTATGGTGCAGAATCATATGCAGTGGAGACAATGCAAAGTGTCACATGGTGCCTGTGTCCTTTGTGTATCCACTCCCTTAGCTCCTTGGGGGTAAGGACTCACTCATAATCACAACACCCCAGAGTCTACCTGCCCTTCCTTTACACCTGGCACTGATAGGGGCGGGAGGTGTCTGGTCCAGGAGGCCCAGCCATGGAGGGTGATGTTTTCAGATGCTTTTATAATACCCTTAGTAGTTGGGACTCCTTCTAATAATTGAGAGTGAAGCAGTGGCTGCCCTCATTCAAGAGAGAAGGTGTGGGGGCTGGGTAGTGGTATATTCAGTTGAGCACATGCACACAGACCTGGGTTCAAGCCCCCACTTCCCACCTTTGGGGGATGGAAGCAGTGCTGCATGTCTCTTTTTCAAGCTCACTCTCTATCTCCCCAACCCCTTTCAATTTCTCTCTGTCCTGTCAAATTAAAAGGGAAAAATGGTCACCAGGAGCAGTAGATTTGTCATACAAGTACCAAGCTCCAGCAATAACCCTGGTGGCAGTAAAAATAAATAAATAAATAAATAAATAAATAAATAAATAAATAAATAAAAAAATAACAGTGGGGGCTGGGCAGTAAGGCACCAGGATAAGAGCACATAGTGCAAAGCGCAAGGATCCTGGTTCAAGCCCCTGGCTCCCCCCACCTGCAGGGGCATCGTTTTGCAAGTAATGAAGCAGGCCTGCAGGTGTCTATCTTTCTCTCCTTCTATCTTCCCCTCCTCTCTTAATTTCTCTCTCTTCTATTCAACAACAACAAAAATAATAATAACAGCAACAAAAATAGAAAAAAGATGGCCCAGCAGCAGTGGATTTGTCATGTAGGTACCAAACTCCAACAATAACCCTGGTGGCAGTAAAATAATAATAACAAGAGAGAAGGTGCTTTGGGGCTCTGGCCTTCAAGTGTTTTATGTCAGGAGAAGGTTTGTTGAGTTGGAAAATCAGTATGATAACACAGAGGCCCTGGGTTCCTGTCTACAAGGTTGTCTGTCATGTTCCTCTGCCCTAGTTCACATGGCTAAGCTTTTCCGGGCCACTGGCTATTTGCTCATGAAGTCAGACAAGCTAACTGTTGCAGGACTCTGTTTCCTGCTCCCAGTAAGTGCTCTCAATAAGTAACAGCTGTTCTTGTGAGCCTGGAAAGAGAGTTGTTTATTTTCTGAACATAACCTCATCATTTCCAACGCACTTCTGGGTAAAATGAAAAGCTTCACAATAGTGCAAAAAGGAAAGTAATTCCCAGAGATCTCAGCACACTCCATCTCCCCATCATTGCTTCCCCCCAACAGCAGGGATGCTGAGTATACTTGTTCAGGTCTGTTGAACACTTTCTAGAGGTAGATTTGAGGCTACCTTGATTTCTGCCCCCTGACCAGACTGGAGAGACATCAGTTGCTGTGTGTGTGTGTGGAGTTGGGTCTTGAAAACTAGACTTCCTCCCTTTCTATAACTTATCACCAGTCATTTATTTCACCTCAGAAGAAATTTATTTAAAAAAATAAGAATAAGGGCCTGATGGTGATTCACAAGGTAGAACATGCACATGATACAATGTACAAGGATCCAGGTTTGAGCTCTGGGAGGGAAACTTTACAAGCAGTGGATTGGTGCTGTGATATCCCTCCCTCTCTGTTTCTCACATCCTCCATAAGAAAAAAAGAAATTGCTGGGAGTGATAGAGTTGTACAGGCACTGAGCTCTAGAGATAACTCTCATGTTAAAAATATTTTTTAATAATAAACTTAATTCATTGACATTTAAAAAATGGGGCTGAGTGGTGACTCACCTGGTAGAGTACACATGTTACATTTAAAATAGTTATTGATAGGGAAAGATAACTCTTGCCATTTGGGTAAGTCTTTTCTTTTTTTAAAAAATTATTTATTGAGGGATTAATGTTTTACACTGGACAGTAAGTACAATAGTTTGTACATGCATAACATCTCCCTCCCAGTTTTCAACATAACAATACAACTCCCACTCGGTCCTCTGCCATCATGCTCCAGGACCCAAACCCTTCCCATCATCCACCCCAGAGTATTTCAAGTCTTTTCTTTCTTTTTTAAAAATTCTTTTAGATAGGACAGAGAGAAATGGAGAGAGGAGGGGAAGACAGAGAGGGAGAGAGAAAGATAGACACCTGCAGACCTGCTTCATCGCTTGTGAAGCAACCCCCCTGCAGGTTGGGAGCCAAAGGCTCAAACCAGGATTCTTATGCTGGTCCTTGCGCTTTGAGCCACCTGCGCTTAACCCACTGCGCTACTACCCGACTCCCTTAAGTCTTTTCTGTTGGTCTTATTCTTTTGTTTGTTGGGCGGCAGCAGAGAGTTTTAGTTAAAAAAAAAAATATGAGGAGGTTCTAGAGTTGTGCTGGCCAGCACTGTATCTGCACTTCACAGGGCAGTATTGAACATTTGCAGTGTTCTTAAAGGTGTTAAGTCTCCCATCAAATGTTCTTATTATAATAAAACCAGACAAAATATAAGTTGTATTTTTATCAATAAAAAGGGGACATTCACTTGGAAAGACTTTGAAAAAAATTGAGTAACTACAAGATGTGGTCACAATGGCACAGTCTTTGTTTTTGCACCAGGGCTACCACTGAGCTTTCACAACTCCACTGTTCCCAGTAGCCATTTCTTTATTTATTTTTGATAGAAGGTAAAAGACAAAGAACAACAGAGAGGGAGAGAGAGACAGAGGAGGAAGAACATCTTCAGCTCTAGACCATTCCTGAAGTTTTCACCCTGCAGCTAGGGACTGGGGATTTGAACTCAGGTCCTCGCACTTGGTAACCTGTACTTTACCAGGTGACCCACCACCTGGCCCCTATGACACAGATTCCTAAACTCATGTGAGAATTCATATTTGAAATAAGAGCTCTCAAGGGCTAGGCAGTGGCACACCTGGTTGAGCCCACGTTATAGTACATAAGGACCCAGGTTCAAGGCCCTGGTTCCCACCTGCAGGGGGAAAAGCTGCACAAGCAGTGAAGCAGGGCTGCAGGTGTCTCTGCCATCTCTCTCTATCTTCCTCTCCCTTTCAATTTTTCTCTATCTCTATCCAATATATGATCAATTTTATAATTATAAAGGAACCATCCTGTACTGCTGATGGGAATGTCAACTGGTCCAACCTCTCTGGAGAGCAGTCTGGAGAACTCTCAGAAGGCTAGAAGTGGGCCTACCCTATGACCCTGCAACTCCTCTCCTGGAAATATATCCTAAGGAATGCAACATACTCATCCAAAAAAATGTGTACATGTATGTTCATAGCAGCACAATTTGTAATAGCCAAAACCTGGAAGCAACCCAGGTGCCCAACAACAGATGAGTAGTTGAACAAGTTGTGGTCTGTATACACAATGGAATATTACTCAGCTATTAAAAATGGTGATTTCACCATTTTCAGACCATCTTGGATGGAGCTTGAAGGAATCATGTTAAGTGAGATAAGTCAGAAAGAGGATGAATATGGGATGATCATAGACAGAAATTGAAAAACAAGATCAGAAGAGAAAACACTAAGCAAAACTTAGACTGGAGTTGGTGTATTGCACCCAAGTTAACTTTTTAACTTTCCTATTCTTTATCCCACTGGAAGTATGGACCCAGGGTCATTATGGGGTGCAGAAGTAGGAAGGTCTGACTTCTGTAATTGCTTTCCCGCTGAACAGGTCAATCCATACTCCCAACCTGTTTCTCTTTTTCCCTAGTGGGGCAGAGCTCTGGGGAAGCAGGGCTCTAGGACACATTGATGAGGTTGTCTGCCCAGGAAAGTCTGGATAGCATCATAGTATCATCTGAAACATGGTGGCTGAAAAAGAGTTAAGATATAAGACAGAAGAAATTGTTGACTAATCATGAACCTAAAGGCAAGAATATTGCAGACAAAGATTTGGGGTCTCCATTTTGGAAAAAGCTAGTAGATTTATTTTAGGTATATTCCAAGGAGACTTTACTAGTTTTTGCCTGAGCCTGACATCTGATATGCAAGTGGTCCCAAGTTATTGTCTGGGTACTTGAAAAATATGAACATACATGTGCTCAGTTGTGCACACTCATTCCCTAACCTGGTTGTTTTTGAGAATTAGAACTCTGACTCTTTTGCTTCTGAGCTCAGATACTGTAAGCCACATGTGAAATTACTGCAGTGGGAGAGAAGGCCAGTGTGCACAGGGGGAAAAACTCAAAATTCTCCTTTACTGGGTTCTATTAGTTTTGCTACATTACTGGTTTCAGAAACAGCATAACTGTTGTTAAGAATTATTGAAACTGAGACTATTGAATATACTTCCTTTGACATGAGGTACTCAATAGAGATTCGGAGCAGTGAATTCCATGCAGGTGATTGATTTGCTAAGATCTATTAAAATATGACAGTATCTATAGGTCAGACACACCAAGTCTTATTTATACCACTTGATTGTTTTCTTTGCTTTTCCTCCATAAATTAGGCCTAGGCCAGACTAGCCTGCCTGTTGAGTGAATGATGCCTGGGATTGTTAAGGAAGGTTGTGTGAACATACAGCAGAATACTTGTGGAGGAAAGGACATGGTCAAATACAGAGGCCATGTTTTTACTTAATGCTGGAAAGATGTCTGATTCTTATCTCTCTGCTTTAATGTGGCAATTAAGGATCCTTAGAACATTGATCTGTTGCTTGCAAATGATTTACACAGGTTATAGTGTGTGTGTGTGTGTGTGTGTGTCTGTGTGTGTGTGTGTGTTTATCCTTTCTTTTTTTTTTTTTTTTAAACTAGAGCACTGCTCAGCTCTGATGTATGGCAGTGTGGGGGATTGAATCTGGGACTTTGGAGTCTCGTTTCTTTGCATACCCATTATGTTACTACCCACCCCCATTCTCTTTATTTCTTTACTGCTTGGGTTAAGTAAGGCTTCCCTCCAAAGAAGCCCTTACATGTGATGAAGCAACCCCTTCCTTGAAAGAGTTAACCCCCAACACTTGACACTGGCCCTCTGAGTTTCTCACTCTGGGGAAGTCTGACAAGAAAATTGATGGTTTTTTTGTTTGTTTTGTTTTGCTTTTCCTTTTTTTTTTTTTTTTGCCTCTAGAATCTAAGTAA
This sequence comes from Erinaceus europaeus, assembly GCF_950295315.1. NCBI lineage: Eukaryota > Metazoa > Chordata > Mammalia > Eulipotyphla > Erinaceidae > Erinaceus > Erinaceus europaeus. The sequence goes on from NC_080176.1 coordinate 32,388,528, forward strand.
TTGCCTTACTCCTCTTTAGGGTCAGATGAGAGGCAAGTGATTTTTAAAACAGCCACATGAAAGTTGTCTGTAGGCTACAAAAACAAAAAAACAAAAAAACAAACCAGAATCAGCTTTTATTTCTTTTCCTCACTTATGTCTCAGGGGACAAGTAGATGCCTTTAGGGTCACTAAAATAGGAGGAAAAATGTTGGGTGGGATGAATCAGGAAGAGAGGGAGGAACGCCAGTGGTCTACACACATAGGTGAAATTCAGGAGACAAAATCAGAGAGGGAGAAACTTGTACTTGGAGTGGGGTACTGCACCAAAGCAAGGAACACTGGGGAATGAAAGGAAGAGGGGGCTTAGAGGGGTGGGGTTGGGGAACTAGGTTGGGGGTGAGATGTTCCATACATTGATGATGAAGAGCTGGGAAATGGAGCCCAAGTGTGGATAGTTGTGCTGTAAACCTCCAAATAAAATGAAAAAAACAAACCAAAAACTCGAAGAGCCTGTTCCTCCAAAATATGCAGAATGGTTATGCCAAGGGCTTTCATACCTGAGGCTGTGAGATCCTAGTTTCAATCCCTGGCATCAACATAAGCCAGAGTTGAGCAGGGCTTTGGTTACAGAAATAATAATAATAATAATAATAAGTTAAAAAACAAAAAAATAGTGTATGCAGAGTTTCCCTGGATTTTCTCTGGGAGTGCATCCTGCTAGTTTGCACCAAAGAGAGGAGAGGGCTTCTTCTTTTTGGGTGATGATGGACTTCAGCAAGTTCTGGTACTTCAAGGAGTCAGCAATGCTCAGACAGCATTCATTCATTCACCACTGAGTTTTTCTTTTTGCTCAGCAAATGTGTGAGCCTCTACAGAGTGCCAGATCTGGCTTAGCCTCTGAGGAGGCACCATTCTAGTCATCTTGGAGGTATTTGCTTGACAAATATATGTATGTACATATACATACATATATATACATACATATATATGCATATATATATATATATAGTGTAAAGTGATGAAAAGGATTGAAAGAGAAAATAAAGCAGAACAAGGGAACAGAACTTATGGTGTTACCTTCAGAGGGACCCTTCTGCCAGGGTTCCTCTGCCTTTCATTCTGCAAGTGCAGAGGTTGGGGATGGGGCAGGGTGACCTGGAGCCAAGTGCAGCAACAAGGTGGCAAATAAGGACAGAGGAGCAATGTCCCTGGTGACCTGCTATTGGGAACAGTGCACAGTGACTGATTTATACTTGTCACACCTGTGAGGGAAGGAGAGGAGGGCACTGCAGTTCAGAGGTGAGCCATCTGGCTCTGGCTGGGGACCAAGGTGCGGTGTCCCTGCCCTCACCCCTGTCCCTGGGACTGTCTCTATACCCAGCCTGCATTGAATGGCGTTGTAAAGAGGTCCTGAGTCTGATGTCATAGCTTTGTCCATTTACATCTTGAGGGGGGAGGCAAACTGAAAGGTAGAGGGGAGAGACTATAATTTTCCTGATTCACAATCTGCTATCTCCAGTCTGATCTAGTGCTATACATTGTGTTTATATGTACTTTTTTTAGTGTGCATATATTTCACAAATTCTCCATAAGCTTTTTTAGAAACAAGTCTACCTCTCAACTACTTTGAAGATATTCTGCACCCCAAAAATGGCTGCACTAGCAATGGCACTATTAATGGAAAATAGTAAAAGTGAATGAATGACTGTGTGCAAGAACCCAGGTTCAAGTCCCTTCTCCCCACCTGCAAGAGGAGAAGCTTCACAAGTGGGTGGGCAGTGCTGCAGGGGTCCTTCCCTCCCTCCCTCCCTCCCTCCCTCCCTCCCTCCTTCAATCCCTCCCTCCCTCCCTCCTTCCTTTCCTCCCTCCTTCCCTTTCACTCTGTTTCCCCTTTACCTATCAAGTTCTCTGTGTTTTTACAAATAGATAAATATTTAGAAAATGAATGAATGAATGAATGAATGAATGAATGAATGAATGAATGAATGAATGTATGTGAAAGGTCCTGGGGAAGCCAAAGTGGCTGATCTGCAGGACTCTGCTTCTAGAAGGACCTTCCTTTCTCTTTGCTCTCTCTCCCCTCTTGACCTATCCTGGCTCAGGTCCTTTTTAGTCTTCCCTAGAGAGCTGAGCTCACCTTCTAATGGCCTTTTCTCCCTTTGGAGTTGTTGTTTTTCTGCCTTTTGTCTGCATCCTCTCTGTGCCAGCTGACGCTGACCTGGTCATTTCTCATCTCTTCCCTGCTCAGAATGTTTCATGTTTTCCTGTGATCAGTGACCCCTTGCAATCTGATTCTCATCTGTCTTGCAGTATCATCTCCTACTCCATCTGTCCCATCTCTTTCTGCCTTGAATTAGTGTTTGTTTCCATTCTGGGAAATGAGGCTCATGCAGTCCCTCCACCCCTCAGAATATCTACCTCTCTTCAGCCTGTCACAGTATCTACTTATCCTAAAGAATGAAATTCAAATGTCCTGTCCTTGGGAGAGCTGACCAGGCCTCCCTCTCAGGAGAGAAGGCCATCATCTGTGACCACTGTCATCTGTGACCACTCCTTCATGTGTCACTAGCCCCAGAAGTCCTCCCAAAGTGCCTTCTCCTTCTGCATATTCATGCATCAATTTCCAAACTGGTTGGAGACAAAAATCAAAACCATACCCTGGTGACCAGGAGATTCTATGATCACACTAACCTTTGGGCGACATAATCATGGGCAAAGTGGGTGAAGCCAGGGTTCACATGAGTGTAAATGGCATGGGATTAATTTTATTTTAAAATTGTATTGTTTTTTATTTCAGTAAGAGAGAGATAATAGAGAGAAAGATCCAGAAAGAGAGAAACAAGAGCACTGACCACCTCTGACTTAATGGTGGTACTGGGGATTGAATTTGGGATGTGAGAATCTAAGGCATGAAAGCCTTTTTGCATAACCACTACGCTGTCCATCATGCCCTAAGTATCAGGTTGTTGGAATAGCCATGATGCATTTTTGCATAGAAAAACACATTGTAACTTTCCTGACAACCAAATAGCATGTACTTTAAAACTCAGCATGTGAGCAAAGAAACACAGAGAATAGTGATACAAAAGGATTGTCATGGCTGAAGCTCCCAGTTCCCAGGTTTAATCCCTGGCACCACTATAAACCATTGCTGAGAAGTGCATTGGTCTCTTTCTTTTTCTCTCTGTATCTCTCATTCAGTAATAAATAAATACAATATTAAAGTGCAAACTTGGTATGTTTCTCAGAAACGGAGCCCAAACTTAAACCCATGTTATGTACTGATAAGCACTAAAGGAGAGAGCTCACCCATGAGGTCCACTTATCTCCATGGAAAAGTAAATCAAAAATGGCCCACTCTTCCCAGTGCTGAGACCCTAATGAGATCCCATTTAAAAAAATACCATTGTGTTTAGTGCCTCATGAGGCAACTATCAACTCACATTATGCACCTGGCTGTATTTGTTTACAGATAATTGAATCCCTAGCAATAGCTGAAACCATGAAAACCAGGTATTTAACAAGAAAAGGGTGTAATGTTGGTGGTGGTGATGGTGAAGTCTCAGCTTGCTCAGCAGCTGAGCCGTGCCAGGTGTGTGGTTCTTCTCGCCCACAGTTCATGCACATTTTATGTCCTAGCACCTGTGGCCCAATTTGGGCAGCTAGAAGAGAGCTTTGCTAGCACAAAGGTTCTGGGGAAAAATATAAAAAAATAAAAAAACCTCAAAATTTCACATGATTCATTTATCCCATTTCTGTTATACAAAATGCAAACAACACAGATTCAAAGCACTATATGCCTCTCCCATAATGTAGCAGTGTTATTTGCATTTACCAAGCACCGGAAACAACCTAAATGCCATGGACAGGCCATTGGACAAAGAAGAAATGCTGCATATATACAATGGAATTCAGCTCAGCTATAAATAGCTGAAACCTTGCCATTTGCAACATTGTAGAGGGCCCTGGAGGGTATTGTGCTTAGTGAAAGAAGTGAGGTGGAGAAGGACAGATAAACTCATGAACTAAATAACACAATAAAAAATTAAACCATCAGGCCAACTAGTGCTTACCAAGGAAGGGGTAGGGGAACAAGGCAGGTGAATCAGGGTGAAGTTAATGCATTATAGACACATGTGGACTTTAATGATTCTACCTGAGACTTACATAATGTGTCTACAGAGAAACCTGTGTCAGGTCAGTTACAGTGGCCACATTGCAGCATGAGTGTGCCTGTGTCACAGCTCAGTGTTTACTGGGGCTGCAGAACAGCACTTGGGGGAGCACTCATGCTAGAGCTATGCACCAGAAACCTCATGGAGGAATTCCCACTTAAATCAGTGAAAGGGGTGGAGCTATGTAAATGAGGTCTTCTCCCAGGGCAGTTCTAATTGGTGGAAGGTTGATCACCGAGGACTAGTGACCAATCCTGGGAGGTTATAGGCTTGCCCATGTGTCTTCAGCTCAAGGATGGAACTCAATTAAATTTCTGAAAGCACCTGAGCCTGACCCTCAACAGCCATCAGGCTCCAGTTTTTACCCAGATATGACTCCAAGTTTACCTTAAAAATATTATTTATTGATTGGATGATTTAAAAAAAAAATAGAAATGAAAGCAGAGAGAGAGGGTGGGGGGATCTCAGTACTGATGCTTCTTTCAGTGCAGTGGGGGCTGGGTTCAAACCTGGGCTGCACTCATAGCAAAGCAGCCCACTATCCAAAAGAACTATTTCCCCATCCTATCTTAGGATCTTTTTTAAGTGACACAGTTGGACTTTTAGTGGTGAACTTAATGTAGCATGCAAAATTGCTAGTTTTAATGATACACACCTGAAACTTATGTACTGTTATAGTGTTTCCTCAGTCATATGCATATTATTGAATACTATTTTCCTGTCTATATGAAAAGAGCTATTCTTTCTTTCTTTCTTTCTTTCTTTCTTTCTTTCTTTCTTTCTTTCGCTTCCAGGGTTATTGCTGGGGCTCAGTGCCTGCACTATGGACCCACTGCTCCTGGAGTCCATTTTCCTCCCAATTTTGTTACCTTGTTGTTGTTATTGCTGTTGTTGTTGGATACGACAGAGAGAAATTGAGAGAGGAGGGGAAGACAGAGAGGGAGAGAAAGACACCTGCAGGTCTGCTTCATCACTTGTGAAGTGACCCCCCACCCTGCAGGTGGGGAACCAGGGGCTTGAACAAGGATCTTTGTGCTGGTCCTTGCATTTCAGGCCATGTGCACTTAACCTGTGCACTACCACCCGGCCCCTGAAAAGAGCTTTCTTATCAGGGAACCTCTTCCAAAAACTTCCTTTTTCAAAAAGAGATGAAAGACAACAACCAGATGGTTTTACTCCTGTGTGAAATCTAGAGAATCAGTAAACATGAACTTGCAAAAAGAAAAAGGACGAGGAAGAGGAGGGAGGAGGAAGAGGAGATTACTTCTCTTAGTCTGGGCAGAGCAAGGTCGCATTGGGACCTGTAGCAGCAGGTATCTGGCAAATGAGCATGATTAGCTCAGGCCAGCCACAGCCATCTGCAGTTAGGCAATGCTATGGTCAATGTTTTGTTGGCAAGGAGGAAGATGGAAGAAGACTTCACAGTAGGCCTCTAATACAGCCTGGGGCCAGGTGGCAGAGTGCGTGCAGTGCAGTGTTGATTAGATTTATCTCCCAAATAACTCTTTAACCTGAGATTTCATGTGTATTTCATCTTGACAAGCCTCTGTGGATGTCATTTTCTTTCTACTGACCTGATCTATAACTTGAGCAGCAGGGAGTTTGAAAGTAAAGCTTGCAGACAATAACTGGAGCTTATGGGTTGACCAGTTAACCCCATGTGCAATTCCTTTGCAAGGCTGGGAGTGTGGAGTGGGGTCCACATCTTCTTGGTGAAGTTGACAGAGCCAGTCAGGGTGCATGATTCACAGAGGTGTGTGGTATAGACCACAGGGGAGCTGCACATTGTAGCATTGACAGAAACCCATTTGCTTCTGCCATGCTGAGTGGGGTCACTACTGAGCCAACCAGATGAGGAAGTTAATTTTTTCCTCTTTTTAAATTTGTTTTTATTTATGTATTTACTTAGGGTAGAGATGGAGAGAAATTGAGGGGAAAGGGGGAGATAGATGGGGAAGAGAGACAGAGAGGGAGAGATATAGGAGGGGAAACTCCTTGTTTATTGACAAATAACCACCTAGAAGTGGAACTGGGGCATTAAGTGAGGTACTTCCTGTGTAGTGAAGGAATGTTTGTGATAAAAAGAAGGAAACCTTACCATTTGCTCTGACATGGATGGACCTTGAGGGCAATATGCAGTATGAGTAATATGACAAGTAAATGAAGTCAAGTAGTAAGTGAAGCAAAACAGTAACTCTAAGATAAGACCTCTTAGGGCTAGGAAGGCAGCATAATAGTTATCCAAAAGACTTTCATGCTGAGGTCCCAGGTTCAATCCCCAGAACCACCATAAGCCAGCGCTGAGCTAAACTGAACAGTGCTCTGTTCTCATTCTCTCACCCCCCCTCATAGCTCTCATTAAAAAAATGCACAAATGGTGAATTCTAACAGAAATTACAGATGCAGAAAAAATATATTTGTAATTTCTAGGGACAACAATTTGGTAAGATGAGGGTGATAACAAGTACAGGTTTCTATTTCTGAAATAAATAAGCCCCAGGATGCAACGTGCCTTTGGTTACTCAAATGAACTATACCGTATTTTTGGACAGGGGAGATAGCATAATGGTTATGCAAAAGACTTTCATGTTTGAGGCTCCCAGATTCAATTTCCATGAGCCAAAGCTGTGTAATGCTCTGGTAAAAACAAAAACAAAGAAAAATGAAAAATAATGTTTTATTTATTTGTTACCAGAGTACTTCTAAACTTCAGCTTCTGGTGGTTCTGGGAATTGAACCTGAAATATTTATTGCCTGGGGCAAGGAAATCTTTCAACATAACCACTATGCTATTTCCGCAGTCTAAAACTGTATTCTATATATATGAAAGAACCTAAGACAGTAGATCTTAAAAGTCCCTGTCATGCACATGGTACTTATAGATATTTATAACTGTGTGTGGTGGTGGATACTAAGTAGACTTACTGTGGTGTACTCTTCAAAGAATGCAAATACCTATCTCATATATGGCACAGTATAATGTAATAATATGTCAGTCATATAGTAAGTTAAAAAAAAACTAGGGATAATACGTAAGACAAGAGTTATCAGAGTAGGCTGGTAAGAAGAGTTATGGGAAAGAAAATGTTTTCTGAAAGAGTAAAATAGAATGGGTTTTTATTTATTAGGTAGCGAAACAAGAGAATGAAACAAGAGTATCACTCCAGCACATATGGTGCCAGGGAGTAAGCTGTGTTTCTCTACCTCCCTATTTCTCTCTCAAAAAAAAATTATGAAAAGGAGCTGGAGAAATAATTCACCACCACATAGGGCATGTGCCTTGACCTGCATTACTTGGTTTGAGCCCCAGCATCATGATAGCCAGAATTGAGCATTGATCTGGTAACAAAATAAAAGGGGGGAGGGTATAGGCAGAGCTGAGGAACCCCCTCTCTCCTACTGGCTGGTTGGTTGCTTTCCCTGCCCCCAAGTCTCATCAACGTCTCTTGTGAGCTCCTGGCTGTAGTTTTAGTAGATCTTTTGTGAGCAAACTCTTCCCAGTCATTAATGGGAGGTATTGTCCCTGATACAAATTCTCATAATAAGTTGTACTCTCTCAGTTCTTGTTCATTGATCATTTCCTGCTTCTCTCTCTCTCTCTTTCTTTTACGGGGCTGGGGAAGGGAGGGAGGCTGGCAGGTCAAGGTCTCATGCACATGCTTTCTCAGAGAGAAAGGGAAGCCCTCACAGTATGGAGCTTTGCCCTGTGCCTTGGTGCCTCCTATATGGTGCTGGGGCTCAAACCTGGGCCCTGTGCATGTCAAGGCTTGCACTCTACCTGGTAAACTACCTCTCACACTAGTTGTGAATTTTCTGTATAAGTACCGCATGCTAACCAATTGCGCCACTGGAGCTCCATGTTGTGCATTTTCTAATTGAAATTCATAGCTTGTTTGATGTCCATCCCTCCCTTTTGGCTGTAGGGAGCAGGAGGCCAAGGATTGAGTTTTACTGATTGGGGGCTGAATCTCTAGGTCTGGGGCATAGTGAGTGCCTGGTCAGTCAGTGTTGGTTGAAGATACAGATGAATCCTTCCCTTCCCTTCCCTTCCCTTCCCTTCCCTTCCCTTCCCTTCCCTTCCCTTCCCTCCCCTCCCCTCCCCTCCCCTCCCCTCCTCTCCCCTCCTCTCCCATCTCCTCCCCTCTCCTCCTCTCCTCTTCCCTCCCTCCCTTTTTTTTTTTAATTTTTATTATTGCTATTGGGATTATCATTGGGCTTGGTGTCAGCACTACAAATCCACTGTTCCTGGTGGCCATTCCCCCACTTTTTATTTTCTTTCTTTCTTTCTTTCTTTCTTTCTTTCTTTCTTTCTTTCTTTCTTTCTTTCTTTTTCTTTCTTTCTTTCTTTCTTTCTTTTTTGATAGGACAGAGAGAAATTGAGAAGGGAAAGAGGAGATAGAGAATGAGAGACTCCTGCAGACCTGTTTCACCACTTGTGAAGTGTGCTTCATCACCCTGCTGGTGGGGAATGGGAACCTGAAGCTATGTCCTTGCACATAGTAATGTGTGTTTAATAGCTTCCATTCTTTTTGTTGGCAACACTTTTCATACATCTACCTCTCCTGTAAAGTACCTCTCCCTAGCTGTGGAAGGAGGTGGAGAGAATAGGTGAGGCTTGCTCCCAGCTCAGCCACTAGGGGGCAACCCACAGACTTTTCTACTCACTAAAGAACACTTTAAAAAAAAAAATAAAAGGAAAGAAATCCAATTCTAATGTTTTAACATTTGGTTTATAATGATGGAAGATTTTAGGAGTGGGGCCAGATGGTGGTTCAGCCAGTAGAACATATATATTACCATGCTCAAAGACCTAGCTTCAAGCCCCCAGTCCCCACCTGCAGAGGAGACACTTCATGCAAATGTCTCTCTTTTTCTCCATCTCCCTCTTTGTTTCTTTCTGTTACTCATTCTTTTTCAAAAGGTAAGAAAAACAAAGCCAATAAAAATGGACACTGGGAGGGGGCTGGGCGGTAGTGCAGCAGGTTAAGCACACATGGCGCGAAGCACAAGGACCTGTCTAAGGATCCCTGTTCCAGCCCCAGCTTCCCACCTGTAGGGGGGTTGCTTCACAAGTGGCAAAACAGGTCTGTAGGTGTCTATCTTTCTCTCCCCCTCTCTCAACTTCTCTCTGTCTTGTCCAACAACAACAATAACAGCAACAGCAACAACAAAAGGGAAAAATGGCCTCCAGCAGCAGTGAATTTGTAGTGCAGGCACTGAGCCCTAGCAATAACCCTGGAGGCAAAGAAAAAAAGCCACTAGGAAAGATGGAGTCCTATAGGGACTGAGCCCCTGTGATAACCCCAGTGGCAGAGAGAGAGAGAGAGAGAAGGAGGAGGAGGAGGAGGAGGAGGAGGAGGAGGAGGAGAAGAAGAAGGAGGAGAAGGAGGAGAAGGAGGAGAAGGAGGAGGAGGAGGAGGAGAAGAAGAAGGAGGAGAAGGAGGAGAAGGAGGAGAAGGAGGAGGAGGAGGAGAAGAAGAAGAAGGAGGAGAAGGAGGAGAAGGAGGAGGAGGAGGAGGAGAAGAAGAAGGAGGAGAAGGAGGAGGAGGAGGAGAAGAAGAAGGAGGAGAAGGAGGAGGAGGAGGAGGAGGAGAAAAAAGAAACTTTTCAGGACTCTAAGGACTCTAAGTCTAACCACACCCATGACCAAAATTCCACCATCATCATACTGTCACAGTGACCCTCTCTCTCCCACACATGACCTTGCCTTCAGTAACCACTGCATTTTTCACAGAGACTGGGAGCTATTTTTTGCTGTGCTCTACTGCTCTATGTGCTTTGTTTATTTATATTCCACATATGAGTGGAGCCATCAAGGAATTGTCTCTCACTTTCCAACTGATGCTGCTGAGCATAGGCACTTTAAGTTCCAAACGACACAACTCCATCTTTTCTTAAGAGCTGAGAAGTAGTCCACTGAGCATATATAATGTTGGGGGGAAAATTAGGGCAAGCTATGGACCCTACAGAATGAGCTGACACTTGGACCTTTTGTCACTGGAACTGTTTGTTTTGGACTCAGGCACTGAGTAGAGCACCTGCAGAGAAAGCCAGACCATTTGTTTCTCCTACCTTTTTGAGGGAACAAAAAGGAAGAACACTTGAAGTAGTAATTACCCAGGTATCAGGAAAACATAGTAAAATATGCTATAACCTTTCTGACAAGGCTTAGAAAGAAAGAAGGTGGGAGTCGGGCATTAGCGCAGCGGGTTAAGTGCATGTAGTGCAAGGACTGGCGTAAGGATCCTGGTTCAAGCCCTGGCTCCCCACCTGCAGGGGACTCGCTTCACAAGTGGTGAAGCAGGTCTGCAGGTGTCTATCATGCTCACCCCCTCTGTCTTCCCCTCCTCTCTCCATTTCTCTCTGTCCTATCCAACAACAACGACAGCAATACTAACTACAACAATAAAACAGCAAGGGACACAAAAGGAAATAAATAAATAAATATTAAAAAAAGAAAGAAGGCAGGGCCAGGCATTGGCACACCTGGTTAAGTGCACGCATTACAGTGCGCAAGGACACAAGTTCAAGCCCCTGATCCCCACCTACAGGGGAAAAGCTTCACAAGTGGTCTCTCTGTCTCTCTCCCTCACTATCTCCCCCTCCTCTCTCAATTTATCTCTGTCCCTATCTAATAAATAAATAAATAAATAAATAAATAAATAAAAGTATATTAGAAAAAAAAAAGAAGGCAAAGGCAGGGCCTTAGAAAGTCTCATTTGGATGGGAGAACCACTAGAACAGTCAGGCCATTTAACAGACCAATAGTCATTCCAGGTACATAGGTGGAGATAAAAGAGCCAAACTTCTTTCTGGATAACCTGTGTGTGTTTGTAGAAATGTCTTCCTTTTCCTAAATAAAGTAGGTGATACCTGGTCATTGTAATGGGATAGAATTTGCCACACAGAAATCACAATACTCCACACCAAGTTAGGTGGTTGAGTATAAATTTTATTTAAGCCTACTCAGCTAAGGTTCCACCCAGGGAAGACTCAATCAGGAGCTACCCAAGAACTGAATGCCTAAGCATAGTCACAAGCATCTTTTTATACTTTTTGTAGCATATACCAACATTGGTTACATACAGTATTTCGCACAGTTTCCAGGACTTGGCTCATTTACCTGAAATCTAAGGACTAGGCGGGGGGAGGGGGGGCGTTAAGGCTTGTTCCACATTTTGGTACAAAAACATCCTGTTTTCCCAGAAACAAATGTCCTGCCTTACTGAAAGCAGCAAGGTTTATAGTAGTGGAAAGTTAGCATTATTCCTACTCGAGGTCTGGTAATTTTTTTTTTTAAAGTTACTTATAAAAAGGAAACACTGACAAAATACATAGGATAAGAGGGGTACAACTCCACACAATTCCCACCACCAGAACTCCATATCCCATCCCCTGGCCTGATTCTTTATTCCTCTGGGAGCATGGACCCAGGGTCATTATGGGGTGCAGAAGGTGGAAGGTCTGGCTTCTGGTAATTGCTTCCCCATTGAAAATGGGTGCTGACAGGTCGATCTATACTCCCAGCCTGTCTTTCTCTTTCCCTAGTGGGACAGGGCTCTGGGGAGGTGGGACTCCAGGACACATTGGTGGGGTCGTCTGCCCAAGGAAGTTCAGTTGGCATCATGTTAGCATCTGGCACCTGGTGGCTAATAAAAGAGTTAACATATAAAGCCAAACAAATTGTTGACTAATCATGGACCTAAAGGCCAGAATATTGTAGATGAAGAGTTGGGGGTGTTTCCGTTTGGTAAATAGCTGGTAAATTTTTAACTGTTCTATTGTTCTGGTGCCTGACTACCTTCTGGGTTAGTCTCTGAACTATGCCAGCAATTTCTTGATTATACCTGTACCCCTTTTTAACCCTCACAGTTATGGCCTTCCCAATTCTTTGTGGAATTCACTGAGAGGAACCAGATACTATTGGCAAGACACTTGGGTCTCATGTTGTTGGTCATCAATTCTCCTTTGGCTAATTCTGCTTCTGTTCCCCTGCATTGCTTGGTGCTGTGGTTTATTTACATAATCATTGTTTTGTTTGAGACAAGCCTTGGTTTAATTCCCTCTGGTTTAATCCCCACTGGTTCACACTCTCTTTTCACTCCACCTCCTCTCCTAGTCACATCCTGTTTTCCACCCTACCATTTCCTTCTTGGCAAGTATGAAAGAATCTTCTTTTCTGATTAAAAACACTGGATTGCGTTCCTGCTCCGCGAGTCCCAGAGTCTCTCTCTCCTGCGATGCTAGCCCAGCGCAAGTCCCTGATCCCTCTCCTCCTCAGCAGCCTAGGTTGGCTCCCAGAGAGCACGTGCTCGGGAAGAAGCACCCTCAGGCTATCCCAGAATCTGGCGCCCGAACAGGGACCGGCATTATACCTCCATAACAGCACCATAACTTCTATATCCATGGTCGCACTTCAGACTTGTTTTATGGTTGCCTTTAGCTGCTTTAGTAGCAGCAGACTCACTACCATCCTAGAGGATTCTGTCTGTGTGGACAGTATTCTAAGTCCACATTGAGCTCTTGATCTTCTGAATCTTTGGAACACTATTCTCTGTCCTGTGGGTATGCCCCAGCTCCTCATCCAGACTGTGGATTCCAGGAGGCTAAGACTGACACCACAGGTGTCTGTCCCAGTGCTTGAAATAACACCCTTTTAGTAAGTTGGAATTTGATATATTTAACTAATTTTTGCCAGAGCCCTGCTTAACTTTGATTTATGGTGGTGCTAGGGATTGCACCTAGGGCCTCAGAGCCTCAGGGAGGAAAGACATTTTTGCAGAACAATTATGCTGTCTTCCCTGACCAAATCTGGAAGATTTAAGTCACTGAGGTGTGAAGCTTCTGCTGCTGTGTGGCCAAATGTCTAGCACAACAAAGGCCTTAAGGAGACCTTGTTTATCTTTAGGAAGAAATGATGATCAAGAATGAAAGCAAACTCTGAGGGTAGTGTTATCAGGTGAATATTCTGTGAAGGATACTTTTTGACCTTAAAAAAAAAAAGGGTGAGCCATAGCTCAGTAAAGGCTGATTAGGGAAGAGAACAAGCCAGTCTGGGAAGAGAGTCTCCCTTTGGAGTCTATTTGCATAACAATGATTCCACTCTGGTCCCAGCTCCTAGGATTCCTTCCAGAGGATCAGTTGTGGTGGATGGCAGCCTGCACAGACTCAGAATATTAAAAGGAAATTCAATGCTAAGGGTTGAGACACTGCAGTTGTTAGCTTTGGAAGGGATGAAACAGGACATTTCTTCATGAGGGATGTCAGGGAAATTCCTGAGGCATTCACTAGCTTGTCTGCTTGAAAGATGTCTTCTCCCTGATAGACTTTGAAGAGATCATTTTTCTGGACTCATTATTGGCTGTTACAGGAGGTGGGGTATGATAGAGAGGTGCCTTTGCCCTCAGAAAGACAGTGAGGTTTTTGTTTGTTTGTTTTAATCTTTACAAAATAGGGCACTAGTGTGGTGGACAGAGACTGTATTAGGTCAAGGACAGGAGTGACCCTGGAGGAGCCAGAGATTTGGATTTCTGTTTAATTGGTCAAAACTTTTCCTACTATTTCATTGGTGCTACATTAAAGTTCTACCCCACTCATTGTGGAAGCAGGTGACAAAAACAAAATGAAAGAGCCATAGTCCTCACTAATTGGGGTTACAGGCCTCCCATCCTTCAGAGCTCCCCCTGATAACTTCATATTAATTCAGGGATGGTGACTTTTGTATCCAATGAGCTGATCAATTTCCATAAGGACTTCAGCTATCTCACTTGCAAGTCTGATGAGTAAATCCCAAGTCTCTGTCACCACTTCTGCACCTACAGATAAAGAATTTCCCCTTGGGTGGGTGAAACAGCTCAGGTGGATAGCACACTGCTTTGTCATATGTGTTACCCAGGTTTGAGTCCAACCCTCACTGCAATGAAGGAAGATTTGGCACTGTGATCTCTCTTCCTCTCCCTCTTTTTTAAAAAAATTTTTATTATTTATTTATTTTCCCTTTTGTTGCCCTTGATTTTTTATTATTATTGTAGTTATTATTGTTGTTGTTATTGCTGTCTTTGTTGTTGGATACGACAGAGAGAAATGGAGAGAGGAGGGAAAGACAGAGGGGGAGAGAAAGATAGACACCTGCAGACCTGCTTCACCACCTGTGAAGCGACTTCCTTACAGGTGGGGAGCCAGAGGCTTAATCTGGGATTCTTCTTTTTCTTTTTCTTGCGCCATGTGTGCTTAACCCGCTGCACTACCATCCAACTCCCTCTTCTTCTCCCTCTTATGCTCTACCTCTCTGTCTGTCTGTCTGTCTCTCTCTCTCTCTCTCTCTCTTTTTTTTTTTAAAGAATTTCATCTTTTGGGAGCCAGGAGATGGCTCACCTGACAGAGTGCACAAGGACCACATAAAGGGGGAAGCTTCATGAGTGGGGAAGCAGTGTTGTGTTGTCTGTCTTCTTTCTCTCCATCACTCTGTCCCTCTGTCTTTTACCTGTGGGTGAAAAAAAAGTATCTGCTGAGAGCAGTGGAATTATGTAGCTTAACAACCCCAGCAAAAGTCTGGTGGAACAAAAAATGAAAAAGGGTCAGTCAGGTGGGGTGGTGGTGCAGCTGGTATAGCACAACATTGCCATGCAAAAGGACTTGGGTTTATGCCCCCAGTTCCTACCTGTAGGGAGGAAGCTTCATGAGCAGTGAAACAGTGCTTCAAGTGTCCCTCCTCCTTCCTTCTCAATTTTTCTCTGTCTTATTAAATTAAAATAAAGATAAAAAAAAACTTGAAGAAGAAGAAGAATCCCAGAGGCTAGGTGGTGGCACACCTGGTTGAACATACATGTTACAATGAACAAGGACTCAGTTTCAAGCCCTGAGTGCCCATCTGCAGTAAAAAGCTTAGTAAGTGGTGAAACAATGCTGCAGCTATCTCTGTCTGTCTGTCTGTCTGTCTGTCTGTCTGTCTGTCTATCTATCTATCTATCTATCTATCTATCTATTTCTCCCTTCCTTTTGATTTCTGGTTGTCTCTATCCAATGAATAAATAAAGATAAAAAATTTTAAAGGTTCTCTTAAAACAAGGAGAATCCACATTTTTTTTCTTTTCTTTCTTTTTTTTAAATTTTTTTATCAGAGCACTACTTAGCTCTGGAGTATGGCAGTGTGGGGGATTAAACCTGGGACCTGGGACTTGAGAGCCTGAGGCATGAAAGTCTGTTTGCATAACCATTATGCTGTACACCCACCTGAATCCCACCTCTTTATTCCCTTCTTCTGCCTGCTGCGACACCAGATGCTCTGAGAGGTTGAATCAGACATAGGAACCCCCTGCCCAGGTCACTGTGGGGTCACATGTTCTTTCTCAAAGTCATTTGTGAATTTGTGGGTTCCAGAGTGAAGTCCTGTTAGCTTCCTGTTCTCTTTGCTAGAGGTTACACTTTCTCATCTGTGTCCCCCCCATTCTGTTACCTCTGTTTTCACACTGGAGCCACACAGGGAGGAGTGTGGGGTCTGCAGGCCACGATGGGTCCTAGGCAGCCTTTAGTCCCCATCCTCACCTGATACATGTGAACTCAGCTTCAGTGGCAGGGACTTGCCAAAGGTCATGGGTGAGTAGGACACTGTGGCCCCTGATTTATGGGATGGGGTCCCACACATACTGAGCTGGATGGTTTCTTTTTCTTTTTTCTTTTTTTCTGTCAAGGCAATTGTTGTTCCTAAGGATCCCTAAAATAGAAACATCTCCCTCTCTCACTGATTTAATCCTAACTGAGGAAATAATGTTTTACAACACTGTTATATCCTCATGGGCATAATTTCACCTCCCCCCAAATATAGTACACGCTATGGGGCTAGAGAGATAGCTCAGCAGAAAGGGCTTGCACCCTGGTCCACCAGAGGTCCATACTCAAACCCTGGCTCCACATGGGAGATGCTGTGGCAATGGAAGAAGCTCCGGTGCCATGGCCTCTCATTCTCCATCTACCTGAATGCAAAAGTGGAATGTAGAGGTGGGATTGTCTATTTGTAATTCCCACTCTATGCAAACCAAAAACCATTAACCAAGTACACATTCGTCCACCTTGTCTCCCACCAGTGGAAACATTTCTGTACAACCTCTGTCAGGTGCAGGGATTCAACTTGGGTCTTCAAGTATGGCAGGCATGTGCTCTACCACTGAGCCATCCCCCTGGCCCTTGGGCAGGACTTTTTAAAGGGGAATTAGTTGTGTTTTCTCAAACCTTGTGGTGCTTCTGTGCAGTGCCTTGATAACAGGGAGTTTATGGTGTACATGTTCTAATAATTAGAGTAAGCGGTGGTAGTGGTGTGATGGTGATGATGATAATCATATTGGTGATGCCATTTATGATTGTCGTGGCTTGACAGGATCCCCACTTCTTTAGCATAACTGATTCCATCTTGACCTGAACCTGAACTTATGTGACCACTTTACTTGCCAAACAAGAAGTAGATCTTAGTGTCCTGAAGTTATTGACTAATTGTTGATTATTTCTATAACAGACCTCCCTGACCACAGTAATAGACCACCCTATGTTTGGCTTCTGTAACCTAGTTTGCTTCCTGCACCTACCCCTATAAATGATTGTGCTACACTGAGCTTGGAACTGCACTCTGATTAGCTATGAGTGCAATCACCAGCCGGCTGAATAAAGAGTCTTAAATTCAGCTAGGCTGGTCTCAGGTGGTCTCTGACACTTACCTTCTCACAGTGGTAAATGTGTGTGTAGATGTAAAGTGATGTTTTTGGAAGATGAAGCAGCCCTTCACCAGGATAATTCATTTTAAATATTATTTTATTTTTAAATTATTTTTTATTGCAACCAGGGTTGTCACTGGCATTTGATGCCTGCACTATGAATCTGCCAATCATGACAGCCATTTTTTTCCCTTTTATTTGATAGGCCAGAGGTAAATTGAGAGGTTATGGGGAGACAGAGAGGCACCTGCAGCACTGCTTCACCACTCATGAAGCTTCCACCTTGCCAGTGGGGGCTGGTGGATTAAACCTGGACCCTTGTGCATAGTCATGTCTGTGCTCAACTGGGTGCACCACCTTCATTTCTGTTTTATCTAATTCTTCCCTGTTGCTCTACTGATTGTGTTATTTGACCTCGTAACTTATGATAGTGATCACTTGATCTCCATACATGATAGTAAAAGATCATATACATCTTGCAACAATGAGTAAGGTTAATGTTATTACCCTTCAGTGCCCTTTTCCCTAATTAGTAATAATGTTCTGGAAGGAGGATCTGGGGTGTGAGAGGCAGAGTACTTTCTGGAAACAGCTAGGACTAGCAGTGCTGAGTGAAGGGGGCTGATGGCCTGGTCTGTGGTATCTTTCCGGCCTGTGTCTGATGCCAGCATTTTTCTTAGGTCACAGCAGGGAGCTTCCTTCAGCTCAGTTTATTTCCTCTGAGGCCCTGGTCAGCTTTCTCCTTGGTGTGGCTGTATAAATGATGTGCGGCTAAAAGACACAATTAACCTGTCCTTTCAGCGCCTTTCATCCATCTGCTCCAAGCGAGCCTGATGACTGCTGTGCTTCCTTTCCTCTATTTTGCTAAACTGTCCTTTTCACAGACACACTCTGGCATATGCAGCAGCCAGAGACCGGGCTGGGCCATACTCATACATTTATGCTCCTCACCCAGAGGATATCTGTGCAGGTCTTTGGTGCCAAGAACAAGATCTGGGTCCTTTTGGTTCTCCATTGTGGTGGCATGGAATCTAAGCATGTGTCTCCCTAGGATGTGCTGGGCCATCTGAGATATGGAGGCCCAGGGGTTCTGGGGGCAGTGCTAAGGGCCTCAGGTCCAATTTCCCTCTGCTGTCTTGGGTCTCCATTGTCCTTTGCACAGCCTGTGTAAGGAAAGGGGTTGCTTGAGAAAAAATGGGATAATCTTTGCAGAGAAATTCTGGCAAGTGTAAAGTTCATAATCCATATACAACTTGTCGTTTTGCTGAAAACGGTCATTGGAGAATTTATGGACAATTTGTTCCAGGGATGCTTTGGGCACATCACAGTGATTCATAGCTCTTGGAACTGCAAATGCTGCCTGAACAGTTTGGTTAATGGGTGAGAATGGACTCCTGGCATTCTGAATGCTGGCAGGGAGCACACTCCCAGAGACAAAGTTTTGTCTCAGAGGACAGGATACAACAGTGGGTAACCATGTATTATGGACTGAATGTTTGTGTCTCCGCCCCACCCCCTCCCCCAAATCATGTTGAAGCCCTAGCTAATAATATCCCCAATGTGATGGCATTAGGAGGTGGGGTCTTTGGGAGGAGATGAGGTTAAGATGAGGACATGAAGGTGGGACTCTGTGATGGACTTCGTTCCCTTATAAGAAGAAGAAGAGAGGAAGCTATCTCAGTGGTGCCCCTGGTTAAGTACACATGTTATCATGCACAAGGACCTGGGTCTGGGCCCCCAGCTTCTTATCTGCAGGGGGGGGGGAAGCTTCACAAGGAGTGAAACAGATCTGCAGGTGTGTCTCTCTTTCTGTCTCCCTCTCTCTCCCTCCTCTCTCAATTTCTCTCTGTCCTGCAAATAGAAAGAAAACAAATAATGAGAGGAAGAGGCCCCAGAACTTACTTTCATTCCACTGTACAGACAGACATAGCATCTGCAGGCCAAGAAGTATCCTCACCAAGTTACTCAGACTCTAGGATGGTTGTAAATAAATATCTTCTGGAGTGGCCGTTAGAGAGCTTATCCAATAGAGAGAGCAATATGAGGGTCTTGATTCAAGACTAGCCCCCACCTACAACTCGCCTCCTGGGAACACCATGAAAATGGAAATATTCATGAATTGTGGAGCAATACTGTGATGTCTCCTCCTTTCTCTGCCTTTTTCAAATTTAGTTATGGGATAGGACAGAGAGAAATTGCAGAGAGAGGAGGGGATAGAGAGACACCTGCAGCACTGTTTCACTACTTGTGAAGCTTCAACCCTGTAGTTGGGGGCTGGGGACTTGAACTTGGGTCCTTGTGCATGGTAACATGTTCACTAAACCCTTTGTGCCACCACCTGGCCCCTCTCCTCTCTTCTCTCCTTTGTCTCTCATCCTCTATCTTAAAAAAAAAAGTCTAGAGGAATTGTGGAACTATGAAGGTGGGAAGGTTTAGTGAAACCCTTATATTGTTGGCAAAATAATGATAATAGTAACAATAATAATGGCAACAATAATAATGGTAAAATGTCTTATGTTTCAGCTACTCAATCTGTTAAATTTTGTTATAGAAACCCAGCAGACTAAGACGTCATGGAAAAATTAAAAACATGGTTATACAGGGCTGGGGAGATAGTATAATGACTATGCAAAAAAGCTTTCATGCCTGAGGCTCTGAGGTCCTGGGTTGAATACCTAGAATCAACCAAGGCTGAGCAGTGTTCTCATTAAAAAAAAAATCATATAAAGATTGGTTTAAGGGACAGATATAAGGGAGTTGGGCAGTAGTGCAGTGGGTTAAGCACACATGGCGCAAAGCGCAAGGACCGACATATGGATACTGGTTTGAGCCCCTGGCTCCCCACCTTCAGGGGAGTCTCATTTCACAGGTGGTGAAGCAGGTCTGCAGGTGTCTTTCTCTCCCCCTCTCTGTCTTCCCTTCCTCTCTCCATTTCTCTCTGTCCTATCCAACATCGATGACATCATTAACAATTATAACTAAAACAACAATAAAAACAAGGGTAAAACAAAAAGGAAATAAATAAATAAATATTTAAAAATCTTTTAAAGAAAAAGAGACAGACATAAATATATTCAGCCTAGAAGAAAGAACATTGAACATGGGTCCTGATAATATCTTGCATTATTTGAAAATGTAATCAAAGTGTAATTATTTGCACAATAGCTAGAGGAGAGAGAAATAATACTCTTCTTAGAAGAACTGAGCCGGTCATCTTTGGAACTGTGTCTTTTTGATTGAGCCTTTCCCTGCCAGGTGGTGAATTCTTTATTCCTGGAAGAGCTAAGTTCAAACTAGGTGGCCATTTCCCTGAACCCCTGCACTCCAAGGAGAAGCTGCAGACAGATGACCTCTTTTTCCTTCCAGCTTCACAGTCTACGTCAGGTCCCAGGTGCTCTACTGGCCCTTGAACTTGAGAAGCAACTTGTTCAGTTGCCTTCCATTAAGAAGCAATCTATGTAGTCCAGCTCTTAGGACATAGTTTGAGATATCAAGATTAATTTACCCTTTGGGTTTCCTGTATGGGAAGTAGGGAAGCTGCAGGCCAGACAATGTCAACACCATCATGACCATGAAATTGTCAAGATCATTCTGCTGACATGTGAACTGGGGGAATCTACTGATCTGAGTTCATAAAGCAGTGCTGATCCACTTCTGGCATGTTGTCACATTTCTGTGTAACATTAGAGCATGGTGATATATTTGGACAATTCAGCTTATAATTCACTCCCTTATTAATATATCCATTCATTTTGCTCATTCACTCATTGCCTTCATGTACAACAGAGATGAGGTACTTACTGTTGAGTTAGACCAGGTTCAAGACACCAAGATACCTTTCTGTTCATAAGAGACCGGTGGTCTGTGGTGAACAGTTCGGGACATATGCCATAGAGGCAGTGCTGTGGCTGAGACTTTTTAAATTGAGTCTCTTTTAGAAAGTGTTGTTGTGGCTTGGGTGATGGCACACCTGGTAGCGTGCACACATTACAATGCACAAGGACCTGGGTTCAAGTCCTCAATTCCACCTGCAGGGTGAAAGCTTCATGAGTGGTGAAGCAGTATTGCAGGTGTCGTTGTCTCTCTCCCTCTCTATTCTCCCCACCTCTCTTGATTTCTTTCTTTTGTCGGTCAAAGTTCAGGGTGCCAATACGCCGGGCTAGCTTCTTGGCGGGAGACAGATGACCAGGGACACATGGCTGAGCGGAGAATCAGTATTTCTTTATTCATGAGCAAACGGTTCAAAAAACTTATCTAATCTAATCACAACCCAATTCTGTCCTGCCTCTCTCTCCTCCCGTGGAAGAGTTAGGAACCAAGGAAGTAGATAGGATAGGGGGTGGGGAGAAGGAAAAAGCTCGAACTAGCAAGGACTAAACCAAAATCTCCCGGAGGCAGGGGGAGTGAGACCAAACCAATGTAACAGAATGACCATGTAAATAGACCACAACGTCAAGCAATGTAACAGAAGTATCCCAGAAGCAGAACTAGAAGTATACCAACGTTCTGTCTCTATCCAATGGATGCATGAATAAATATATTTTGAAAAATGGAAATGATCAGTCAGTAGA
This sequence comes from Erinaceus europaeus, assembly GCF_950295315.1. Classification (NCBI taxonomy): domain Eukaryota; kingdom Metazoa; phylum Chordata; class Mammalia; order Eulipotyphla; family Erinaceidae; genus Erinaceus; species Erinaceus europaeus. The sequence continues at coordinate 32,409,960 of NC_080176.1, forward strand.
ATAAAAAATTTTAAAAAATTGGTGTAAGATGGGATAGGTATGAGTATGGATATGAAGAAAGAATTAAGGGCTGGGGAGAGAACACAATGGTTATGCAAATGACTCCATGTCTAAGACTCTGAGGTCTCAGGTTCTATCCTCAACACCACCATAAGCCAGAGCTGAGCAGTGATCTGTTCTCTCTGTCTCTTTATCTTTATCCCTATCTCTCTCACTAAAATATATAAGAGGAGAAGAAGGAAGAATTGGAACACTTGGTGGAATGACATAATCACAGGAGCAAGAAAATAAGTAAATAATTTTTTTTGGAAAGTGTTGCTGGGTTTTACTGCGTAGCCTTGTGACTGATAGAGGCAGTGAGGGGCAGCAGCTTTTTAGAAACATAATTAGAAGCTTAAAGTGACAGCAAAGGAGATAGCAGAGGGACAGGTGAGAGTGAGGCTGGATGAGAGTTCAGCTGATGTGCAGTTTTATGTCAGATGGGGGTTGTTTTTTTTCCCCACAGGTAGCAGGAATGTACTAATGAGCTTAATTAATTAATTACTTTATTCCATTGTTACCAAGGTTATTGCTGGGGCTTGGTGCCTACATGACAAATCTATGACTCCCGGCCAGTACTCCCCCGGCCCCATTTGACAGGACAAAGAGAAATTGAGAGGAGAAGAAGAGATTGAGAGGGAGCAAGAAAGAAGTCACTTGTAACACTGCTTCATAGCTCACAAAACTTTCTCCATGCAGATGAGGGTTTGGGGCTTGAACCTAGGTCCTTGTGCATGCCGGTCCTTGTGCTTTGGGCCACATGTACTTAATCCACTGCTATACCGCCTGACTCCCCTATTTATTTTTGATAAAGACAGAGAAATTGACAGGGAAGGAAGGATAGAGGAGAGAAAGAGAGACACCTACAGCACTGCTGCACCAATTTTGTAGCCTCTCTCCTGCATGTGGGGACTAGGGGCTTGAAACAGGGTCCTTGTGCTTTGTAATGTACTCAACCCAGTTGCCACCACCTGGCCCTGGCCATTTTTCCCTCTCCCTAGTTAGAGAAGCAGAGACAGGAAGAGATTAAATGGGAAAGAGATAAGCAGAGAGAATAAGATACTGCAGTACCACTTTGCCATTTTGTGAAGTTTCTCCTTTACAGGCTCCCTCGTAGTAGCTCAGGTCTCAAACCTGGGTCCTTGTGCTAGGTGATATGTGTGTGCTCTATCAGGTGGGCCACCTGCTGTGATTTCTTTATGCCTAGACTCTTGATTGACTCATATTGCTTTGGTTGGGAACTTTCAGGGACTCAGATCCCTGCAGAGACCGCTTGTGCTGACCCAGATAAACGGAGATGGTGGACAGGCCTGCTTGCTTGGCTGGTGTGTGCCTGGTTCTGTGACTGTCCAGATGAATGGAGCTGTAAGAGTAGTTGAGGCACCAGCTTGCATTTTGCTGTAGACTCTGTGCTGGATATTGTGCTCACTTGTGAGTACTACTGCTGTCTCTGAAAGAATAATACCTGTTATCTGTAAACTCATAAGTTTCCACTGTAACTCTGGAGAAAATGATAGCCTGTGTTGCACGGACAGAGATAGGAAGGCGGTGTGGACTTGATTTACTATGGTAGCTCTTTATTTTTGTCACCACTATGCAGGCTTTGTACCTTGGGCCCAACTAAGAGATGGGTGCAATGATTTATTCCTAGCCCCCCCCCCCCCCCGGCAGTTATGAACTCTGGAGTCCAGAGCTTCCTGGGAGATGAATGGGGCTGCTCTGTCATTTGCCTAGAATGTCATTGCTACATCATCTGTCTGGGTTTGTCATTTGCCTGGGATGTCATTGGTACATCATCTGTCTAGGTTGACATCACCTAAGGTGTCCTGCCATGGGTAGGTGCTGACTTGACTGCTCCAGAGGGGAATGTCTAAAACTTCACAAGGGGGAACTTATTTTTAATTACTTAGCAATTGGAAAGTTGGATGTCTCTCTGAGAAAAGAAATAGTTCCAGAGCCTCACCATCCAGCCTCTGGAGAATTCCTTCCCAGTTAAATTCACTTTATTACCCTTTTCCTACCTTCAGTATTTTTCTTAATATTTAGTTATTTAATTACTTTGGACAGAGACAGAAAGAAATAGAAAGGGAAGGTGGAGACCCAAGGCTGCGGGGAGAGAGACACCTGTAGCTTTGCTGTACTGCTCATGAAGCTTCCTTCCCTGTAGGGGAGGCCTGGGAGCTTGCATATATGTCCTTGTACAATTTAATGTGTGTACTCTACCAGGGGCAACATCACCCAGCCCACTACCTTTGTTTTTCTTCTTTTAAGCAATATCTCAGTTTTCTCTCCTTTGTTCTTCTAGGTTAATTTTGAAAGCTATATGTATGTATGTATGTATGTATGTGGAATAGAGCACTCCATTTGGAATATAGTTAAATCTCTACATTGAAGGGGCCAGGCTGTGGTGCACCCAGTTGAGTACATACATAGTATATGCGAAGACCTCAGTTCAAACCCACCTGCAGGGAGGAAGCTTCATGAATGGTAAAGCAGTGCTGCAGGTGACTCTGTCTCCCCCTTCCCTCTCAATTTCTCTCTCTCTCTCTCTTTCTCTCTCTCTCTCTCTCTCTCTTTCTCTCTCTCTCTCTCTCTCTCTCTATATATATATATATATATATATATATATATAGTAATATGAAACCTCCAAGTTGAAAAGGAGAAGCTGTATCTTCACAATCATCCATCTTTGAATTCAAAAGCCTGTCTCTGTCTGTAGATTTGCACATACACATCACATTTGATTTCATTTGGTATAGATGTCTCAGTTTCACACCTATGGACATCTAATCTTTGATAAAGGGGCCCAAAGCATTAAATGGAAGAAGGAGGCTCTCTTCAATAAATGGTGCTGGGAAAACTGGGTTGTAACATGCAGAAGAATGAAATTGAACCACTTAATCTCGCCAGAAACAAAAATCAACTCCAAATGGGTCAAAGATCTGGATGTTAGACCAGAAACAATCAAATACTTAGAGGAAAACATTGGTAAAACACTTTCCCACCTACACCTCAAGGACATCTTTGATGAAATAAACCCAAATGCAAGAAAGACTAAAGCAGAAACAAACCACTGGGACTACATCAAATTGAAAAGCTTCTGCACAGCCAAAGAAACTATTAAAAAAACAAAGAGACCCCTCACAGAATGGGAGAAGATCTTCACATGCCATACATCAGACAAGAAACTAATCACCAAAATATATAAAGAGCTCAGCAAACTTAGCACCAAAAAAGCAAATGACCCCATCCAAAAATGGGCAGAGGATATGAACAAAACATTCACCTCAGAGGAGATCCAAAAGGCTAACAAACATATGAAAAATTGCTCCAGGTCACTGATTGTCAGAGAAATGCAAATAAAGACAACATTGAGATACCACCTTACTCCTGTAAGAATGGCATACATCAAAAAGGACAGCAACAACAAATGCTGGAGAGGCTGTGGGGACAGAGGAACCTTTTTGCATTGCTGCTGGGAATGTCAATTGGTCTCTGTGGAGAGCAGTCTGGAAAACTCTCACAAGGATGGACATGGACCTTCCATTAATTCCTCTCCAGTCCATTAATTAAAAGTCCAGATCCATTAATTCCTCTCCAGTCAACGTCCATGTTCAGCGGGGAAGCAATTACAGAAGCTAGACCTTCCACCTTCTGCATCCCACAACAACCCTGGGTCCATACTCCCAGAGGGATAGAGAATGGGAAAGCTATCAGGGGAGGGGATGGGATATGGAGATTGGGTGGTGGGAATTGTGTGGAGTTGTACCTCTCCTACCCTATGGTTTTGTTAATTTATCCTTTCTTAAATAAAAAAAGAAATTAATTGATCCACCATTCTTGGGAAATAATTCAATAATAAATACCTAAGAAAACCTAAAAAAAAAAAGATATCTCAGTTTCTTCCTACTGTTTAGAGTGACTCATAGACATATTCCAAAGCTTCACAAGCAGTGAAGCAGTGCTTCCAATGTCTCTCTTTCTCTCTAGATTGCATTGTCTCAAATAAATAAATATTAAATAAATAAATAAAATGTTCTTTAAAAGATTTCTGTGTCTGTCAGGATCCCAGGAGGAAAGAGGGTACTCTCAAGAGGGAGTGGTGGAGGAAGATGTGATGAAATATTTAGCAAACTTCAGAGAAATCAATAAGAAGAACGGATGGCATTTCACTTGGGGCTTCCAACAGAGGAGCAAGTAGTGGTCATGTGGGTCTGAAATCAAAAGGGGAGAACAATTAATAGATGTGGGGGCAGCAGTGACCTTGGCCAACCAACCCTGCAGCCATCTCGGCAGCATGCACCTGCCATAAATCCACCTCCTGGCAGCTCGTATTGGTTGAGTCCAGCCCAGAGCCAAAGGGTACAATGGGCACCTGCACAGATGGTCCCTAACTTCCGATGGTTCAAGCGAGCCCACTTATCCTTTTCAATGATGTGAGAATCATACATATGTGGCCATCTAGATCCTTTTCTTCTGGAGCTAGAAATCCACTCACTTGATAGCTTTGCTCCCCCCCCCCCTGCCCTTTTGCCAATTCACAAAATCTTGAGGATTAACAACCCAACAATACTCTGCATTGTCTTCTCAAGACATTCTGGAGCTTAGCCAGAGAAGGAGACAGGGATGATTCATTACTGGAATACCCCCACCATCCTGCACTTAATTTTGGTTCATTTCTTCAAACATTACTCTGATCAGCCTGCTTACAGCTTTGTATGTTAGTGGGGAGAACCACTTTCAGTAAAATACTCAATGAGTTATTGGAGATGTTCATCACTTTCTTATAAATGTGGTGTCATTTGGATGCATGTTTTGTCCAAATGTAGAGTAATTAAAAAAATTAGGGGCTAGCTGGTGGTCTACCTGGTAGAATGCATGCATTACTATGTGGGAGGACCTGGGGTTTCCTCCCCCTGCTCCCCACCTGTAGGGGGATGTTTCATGAGTGGTGAATCAGTGCTGCAAGTATCTCTCTCTCTCCCCATCCCTATTTCTTCCTTTCCTCCTTCTCAGTTTCTCTGCCTATATCAAAAAGAAGGGGGAAAAATCAGTTATTGATTTATTAGCATGAGAGGGAGAGTTAAAGAGACAAAGAACTGGAGTATCACTCTAGGACATGCAGTGCTGGGGACAAAACTTGGGAACTGATGTTCAGAGCTCTAGTCACTGCACCAATTTCCGGGCCACTAAATATACATCAATTTCAAGTGTTCCTGAGTATGAATAAGGTAGACTAAACTATGATTTTTGAAAGGAGGTTTAGGTATACAGGTCACCCTCAAACAACATAAGCTTGAACTGTGCTGATCTAATTATGAAAATGTGGGATAACCTTAGGTACTACAGAGTACTAACTAGATAGGGCCTAAGCATTGCTGGATTATTATTTTTTTTTGTATCTAGGGAGGGGGTAGTATTTAATCCAGTTTCTAAGGATGTCCAGAATATACTGTAGTTAAGTACAGAACAAGTCAAAAGTGTTATGCCAAAAGCCTGGGAATTGGTGCAGTGACTAGAGCACTGGACCTATGGGCATGAGGTCTTGAGTTAAGTCCTTAGCACTGCATGTATCAGAGTGATGCTCTGATTCCCTCACTTTGTGAATGAATTTTTTTTGTAAATTATGTGTGGATTTTTGACTGGGTCTGGTGCAGTGAGTTGATGCTACTCCTCTTATTGTTCAAGGGCCTATATTAGTGCATGTCTGCCTTACAATACTCCAGTTCTCTGAGGGGATGTAATCCCATTGTAAAATGAGAATGAGCTATACAGCGTGCAGCAGGGATGGATAGAACAGATCTGGAGAGAAATGCGAAGAAGAATATTTCACGTAGGTCCTATGGAGTGACTGATGCCAGTTTGTCTTCCTTATCCTCCATTGTCGGGGGTCTCTGATCTCCAGGGGAAAGGTAACAGACTGGTTCTTTCTCGCTCGCGACAGGGGATGACACGAAGTAAAAGACACCGGGGAGACCTGCAGCATGCTCAGACCTCAGATCTCAAGTCTCAGGTCTTGTTTATTAGCAGGTGGGCAAGGTTTAAGTAGAAAACCAAACAAAGAACATTATTCAAATTTGTCAAAAATTACAGGTTTCTTAAAGGTCAGCTTGCCCCTATGGTAGGGGGCTGGTATGACAAGAATTGATGCAGATACATAAAGGTCAAGATAATTAGTCTCCTGATGCAGGCATTTAATTACCCAAAGGTGTTTGAGGGGAGGAGAGGGGTTGAACCAGTTAAGGCAAGATAGAGAGAAGATAAGCAAATTAAGGACATCAAAGGGCACTGCTAGGAGTGTGTGATAAGGTGTGTTCTCCTCTGTGAACTTTGAGTAAGTGAATCTTAAAGTAGGCGGCCATGTGGCCTGCAGTTAATGGAGGGAAGTATTGGGGTTTCTGTGGGCTTGAGAGACTAACAAGGCAAGCTTAATCTGGGAGACTTTTTCCCTCTTGGCTCACCTCTATGACAAGAGAGACTTACCAGTGGGGTGTCTATCCAGACCTCCTCCATCCAAGGATGGGAGAGCTCCCCTATGCTCTACCAAGCTATCACATAGTCCCAACACTCCACCCTCTGTAAAAATTATTTAATGATGAGGAAGAGGGAGATGGAGAGAGAAAATGAGAACATCAATCCAGCGCATGCAATAATTCTGGGAACCGAACCAAGGACCTCACACTTGGGAGTCCAATGCCCTCTTCAGTGCACCATCCTCAGATTTCTGCTTTCCAATGCCCCTTGGTTCTGAAATCAGCAGCTAAAATAACCTAGGAGGCAACACCTGCCAGAGATGAAGGGAATGGTGCCTTCACCTGGCCCCATAACCAAATAACTTCTTTCTCTCTCCCTCTTCTTTCTGCTTCTCTTTTTGTCATCTGTGACACCCCCTCCCACCTACAGGTTATGTCAGTCTGCATCAGCTCTTACTACTTCTGGTCAAAGAGCAAATGCCACTTTCAGAAGAAAAGGTCCCTGGGTACCTGGACTCTCCCCACCTTGCTTCAGTGACAGCCTTCCCTGGCCAAGATTGACTTGAGCTTTATCTCTTCACTTGAACTTGAATTCTTATTTATTTTTGCAACCTGTTTTGGGGACCTGCCAAGAAAACATGCTAAAGTGCTGGTGGCAGTTTCTGCTGCTTTGTTGAACCTTTCTGGTGGATTAAATTGGGGGGAAAATGGGAGTACATGGACCACAAAATATATAATTCATAGTTGTCACATTGCGCAGTGGGAAATGATCTTTTTGGCAGTAGCTATGTGGGTGCTTTGATAAAGGAAGACATTGTGCCATGAAGAGGGGGATGAAGCTAACTTGAGCCATTGTTTGCTGTGTGTGCTTGGCATTCTGCTTTTTTTAAATCATTGTATTGAGAGGTTAATGGTTTATAGTACAGTGGTTGACACATGGATACAGTCTCTCATCTCCCCATGACAGGTGTCTGCAGAATACTCTTACCCCAACATAGGTCCATTCTCACCCCAAAGCCCTGCCTCCTCTCTGCCCTCCTTCTCCAGAGTCCTTTACTTGGTTGTGATACGCCAGACCCTGTCCAAGTTTTACTTTATGTTTATCCTTTCTGTTCTGTGTCTTTAGTTTCACCTATGAGTGAGATCATCCCATAGTCACCCTTTTCTTTTTATCTCATCTTACTTAACATAAGTCCTTCAAGCTCTATCCAAGATGAGGTGAACAAAGTGACTTCATCACTCCTAACAGCTGAGCAGTATTCCACTGTCTATATACCACAAATTTCTCTCTCTCTTTCTTCCTTCCTTTCTTTCTTTCTTTCTTTCTTTCTTTCTTTTTTTGGTTTCTCAAGTCTGACTTTATTTTTTTTTAATTATTTATAAAAAGGAAACACTGACAAAAACCATAGAATAAGAGTGGTACAACTCCACACAATTCCCAACACTAGAACTCCATATCCCATCCCCTCCCCTGATAGCTTTCCTATTCTTTATCCCTCTGGGAGTATGGACCCAGAGTCATTATGGAGTGCAGAAGGTCGAAGGTCTGGCTTCTGTAATTGCTTTCCTGCTGAACATGGGCATTGACAGGTCAATCCATACTCCCAGCCTCTTTCTCTCTTTCCCTAGTGGGGCAGGGCTCTGGGGAACCGGAGCTCCAGGACACATTGGTGGGTTCCTCTGCCCAGGAATGTCCAGTTGGCATCAGGACAGCATCTGGAACCTGGTGGCTGAAAGAAGAGTTAATATATAAAGCCAACCAAATTATTGACTAATCATGAACCTAAAGGCTGGAATAGTTCAAGTGAACAGTTGTGGGGTCTCCCTTTTGTAGATAGTTAGTATGCCTATTCTAGTTATATTCCAAAGGGCCCATGACTATGCTAGTGTTTTATTTTATTTTTCTTTAAAAAAAGTGTTTATATGTGTCTTTCTTCACTTTTTAAATTTTTTTTAAGAAAGGAGACATTAACAAAACCATAGAATAAGACGGGTGCAATTCTGCACAATTCCCATACCCCGATCTCCATATCCCATCCCCTCCCCTGATAGCCTTCCCATTCTCTATCTCTCTGGGAGTATGGATCCAGGGTCGTTGTGGGTTGCAGAGGGTGGAAGGTCTAGCTTCTGTAATTGCTTCCCTGCTGAACATGGGCATTGACTGGTCGATCCATACTCCCAGTCTGCCTCTCTTTTCCTAGTAGGGTGGGGCTCTGAGGAAGCGGAGCTCCAGTACACATTGATGGGGTCGTCTGTCCAGGGAAGTCTGTTCAGCATCTCGCTGGCATCCGGAACCTGGTGGCTTAAAAGAGAGTTAATACACAAAGCCAAACAAATTGTTGAACAATCATGGAACTAAAGACTGGAATAGTGCAGATGAAGTGTTGGGGGGTATTCCCTGCATGCTCTTGTGTACTTCTGCTTTCAGGTATATATTTTTCCCCTAGTTTATGAACACTGGTGAACCTATGCTCTATCTCAGGGGACCTGGACTATATCTAGGTTTGGGGACTTTATTGGGGAGTGGAATGGAATTAGAGAATACTATGAAAGGAAGTTCTCACCCGAGTGATGAAGTTGAAGGGTTGTCATTCCACACCTGAAGTCTCTGGTCACAGTCTGAAGTGAAGCATGCTGGGATGGCACTCATTGCATTGATTAGGTTGTGAATACTACAACTTTCTTAACCACTTATCTGTTGTTGGTCACCTGGGTTGCTTCCAGGTTTGGGCTTCTGAGGACACAAGTATACAGGCAAATTGTGCTCCTAGGACATAAATGCACAGAGACTTCTTCAAATGGGTAGGTTGTATTCCTGATCTTAATTCCTGTGCTATTTTAGTTTTATGATGAGTGTCCTCCCCAACCCCTCTGCCTGTATTGGAAAGTCTACCCATTATGTGATGGGCTTCACAGTCCAGATGCATTTGAGCTGTGAGCTGGTATGTGGTGACTCAGGGCTAGAAATACACTGTGTGTAGTGGACAAAGAAATGTTTTATCATCAGGGGGTTGGGGGGAGGAAGGAAGATGTGAGAACAGGAATCAGATGTTTCCCAGGAAAGCTGCTGAATTAAGCTGAAGGTCCCTTGCTGTCCCATTGCTACAGTCTTTCTCTTTGACCGTTGGGGTCCCTGTTGGAAAGAGAACCCCCAGAAGACTGGCTTTGCCACTCCTGAAAAAAAAACAACATGTCCAACAAAAGGCTTTTGTAAATGAACACAAACAAGGAGAAAACCCCATTGTCATGTGTAAAGAACTAAGCAAAGTGCCTACCCCACACTGGATGCTCAATTAAAGGTCTTTGACATCACTGGGAGTGCCTGGGGTAGGCCCTTGTGTTATCCTTACTCTAAGTACACACTCCAGCCCAGATCTGTTAACTGTTATTAGGTGCATGGTGATTTATAATTCATACTGCTTCCTATTGGATTAATATTTTTATACATATTTAATAACTTAATTTCTTCCCGTAAAGCTGCTTGCCCTAAAGTCTACTATTTTATCTGATCTGATTATAATATAGTTGCCCATCTCTCTTTTGATTATATTTGTGTAATATGTATTTTTATATCTATTTACGCTATTTTTTATTTTACATTTTCATTGTATCTATTTCATGTAATTACTGTTGTGAACTACTATAAACTTTGTTTTTATTTTTTAGGGGAGCACTGCTCAGCTCTGGCTGATGATGGTGCAGGGTGATTGAACCTGGGACTTTGAGCCTCAGGATTGAGTGTATCTTTGCATAACCACCATGCTATCCACTCCCACCCCAAACTTAATATCTTAAAACAACATAAATTGAACATCTCATAATTCTGAAAGACTGAAGTATTGACTTCAATTCTTGGCTCAGCCATGCTCACTCTGCTGACTCTTGGGGAGAATCCTTTCTTCCTCACCTCTCTTTCTAGTTTCTGGGTGAGGTTAGCAAACCTTGGAATTCCCTGGCTAGCAGCTGTATCCACCATTATCTACCTCTTTCAAGAAACTTATCTTCTACTCTGTCTCTGTATCTCTGTATCCAAATATCATTTTATTTTATTTTTATTTTTTGTGATTTTATCTATGTATTTATTTATAAAATGGAAGTAGTGACAAGACCATAAGATAAGAGGGGTACAGTTCCATATAATTCCCACCACCAGAACTTCATATCAAATCCCCTCTCTTGAAAGCTTTCCTACTCTTTGTCCTTCTGGGAGTATGGACCCAGGATCATTATGGGGTGTAGATGGTGGGAGGTCTGGCTTCTGTATTTCTTCCCCTCTGAACCTGGTCATTGACAAGTTGATTCATACTCCTAGCCTGTCATTCTCTTTCTCTAGTGGGATAGGGCTCTGGGGAGGTAGGGCTTGAGGACACATTGGTGGTGTCATCTGTCCAGCAAAGTCAGGTTGGCATCATGATAGTGTCTGGAACCTGGTGGCAATGATTTGGTGGGTTCCTGAAGTCATTCTAGTCCTACCTTGTTGCGGTCGCAGATGATCCTCCATGTATCTTTTTAAATAAGGGTAGTACCAATTTTAAAATATGCCAATATTCTATTTTCAAATAAAATCATATTCACAAAAGCACTCATACTCTGTGCTTCTCTGGATTCTAAAAGTTCAGCCTTTAGTTATTGAGGAGACAAAGGGTTTTTTCTTTCTCTTTTTTTTTTAAATTTATCTATAAAATGGAAACATTGACAAGATCATAGGATAAGAGGGGTACATTTCCACACATTGCCCCCTCCCCCCAGAGCTCCATATCCAATCCCCTCCCTTGATAGCTTTCTTATTCTTTATCCCTCTGGGAGTATAGACCCAGGGTCATTATGGGGGTGCAAAAGGTGGAAAGTCTGGCATCTGTAATTGCTTCCCCACAGAACAGGGGCATTGACAGGTAGATCCATACTCCCAGCCTGAGGAGGAGACAGAGTTTTAAGTCTGATTGTAGTTTATTTCTAGAAGGGTCTCTTTTCTCTTTCAAGCTCAGCTATGTATATAAAGAATTTTTTCTTTCATGACTGGGACTTCACTGCTCTGGGTCAGCTTTATATATATTCCATTTTCATCCATCTGAATCTATTTATCTGTATCTTGAGAAAAAAAGAGAGAGACCACTGTACTGTAGCTTTCTCCAGTGCAATGGGTTCTGTGCTCAAACTTGAACATGTGCGTGATAAAGCAAGTGCATTCTCTGGGTAAACTACTGGCTTGTTGGAAAAGTCATGACATATTTTACATAGTAAAACATAAGAAAATACATCTTGTCTTCTCAACTCAAAATTTTTCCTGTCTGTATTTAAAATATTTTAAAAGTGGACTGGATTGTGGTGTACCTAGTTGAACACATAGATTATGATGTTCAAATACCTTGGTTCAAGCCCTCATTCTCCACCCCCCCCACACACACACTATAGGGTGGAAGCTTCATGAACAGTGAAACAGGTCTGCAGGTGTCTCTCCCTCTCCCTCTCTACCTATCTTTCCCCTCCCAATTTTTCTCTATGTTTGTTGTGCTAGCTTCGCGGGTGGGAGAGAGAGACGACCAGGGACTCATGGCTGAGCTGGGAAGCATTATCTCTTTATTGATGAGCGGGGATGTGGTTCAACAATCTAATCTCTTCTAATCACAACACAATTCTCTCCTGCCTCTCTCCTGAGGCGGAAGAGTCAGGAACAAGGAAGTACAGTAAGATAGGGGGTGGGGAGAAGGGAAAAGCGTGAACCAGTAAGGATTATACCAATGTCCTGGAGGCAGGGGGGTACTTAGTTAACAGTGGTTATATAAATAGAATACATCGTAAGTAATACAGGCGAACCTAATGTGATGATCAAAACAGAAGGTCTTATAAGCAGGATTTAGAAGCATACCAACATATGTTAACAAATTTAAAAAAAGAATAAAAAAATGAAAGATATTTTATATAAGCTTTTCTTTACAGTTCTGGGTGTTTTACTGGAAAGATTTTTTTTGTCTTGTTGAAAAAAATGGTCATGAGTGGGTCTTCCATAGCTTTATTAGAATTTTTTTCACTTGTGGTACCATCTATTTCATTTAAACTTGACTATTTAGTGTTCTTGGATATAGTCATAAAGTTGGCAAAGGACCCGGTGGTGGTGCACATAGTTACATGCACACATTACAATGTGCATGGACCCATGTTCAAGCCCCTGGTCCCCACCTGCAGGAGGAAAGCTTCATAAGTGGTGAAGTAGGGCTTCAGGTGTCACTTTCTGTCTCAATTTCTCTCTGTCTCTATTCAAGAATAAATAAATAAATAAATAAATTTAAAAATTAAGTTGAGTCACATCAACAAAGCAAATATTATTGTCATCTAACTCCAGGTTTTTCTCTTACCCTGCAAAGCATCTGTCCACATGACACTAGTAGTCCTTCCTCATTCCTGCCTGAATCCTCTCAGCCTTTACCCACTTCCTATCCCCGAAGTTTTGATTGGTACATTTCAAATAAATGAAATCATCTATGGACTATCCTATCTTTGTTCACTTGGCATAATGTTTTCAGTGTTGTAGTCTCTATCACAATTTCCTTCTCTTCTATTATCAATGTTCCATCTTGTAATATGATACATCTTAACATGTAGGCATTAAATTACTTTATTGATGCTCCACTGAAAATGTGTGTGCAAGTTCTTATGTGGACATGGCTTTTCATTTCTCCTTCTGGTTTATGCTTTGATGTGTATATGTTGTAGCAAATTGAAGGACTCTTGGGGGAGCAAAGCAGGTTGTGGGGAGTGGGGGAATATTGAGAGAGAGTTAGAAACAGAGTATACAATGGTACAAGGACTTAAATTGGTGGTAGGAGTGGAATGCAGACACCTAGCATGAAGGGATAGAAAATTGTCTTTATCTGACAGTAACTGTTATGCAAATTGCAAATCCTTAATAAAATTATTTTGGAAAAAAATAGTGGAACACATGCCAGCTAAGCTTACTATTCTAAGGAACTGCTAAAATCTTTTTCAATGTAACACTGCCGTCATACATTTGTACTGGTGACACCCTATCACTAATGATTTTATTTTATTTTATTTTTCCTTTTTTATCAGAGATGCTCAGCTCTGGCTTATGGTGTTGCTGAATATTGAGCCTGGGGCCTCAGACATGAAAATCTTTTGCATAGTCATTATGTTATCTCCCCAGCCCTATTGTATCTATTTTATTATGCCAGCAAGGTTATCACTGGAGCATAATACCTGCACAATCAATCCACCACTTCTAGTGGCCTTTTTTTTCTTCTTCTTTTGATAGAAACAGAGAGAAATTGAGAAGGAAGGGAGAGACAGAGAAGGAGACAGAAAGAGAGACACCTGCAGTACACCCTGCAGGTAGAGACCATAGACCTGAACCTTGGTCTTTTTCCATGCTAATGTGTGTACCACTACCTGGACCTCTCTACTGGTTTTAAAACCCAGCACAGATGTTTTACTTTACAGAGGATGAGTGCTCGAAGACTTTGAACATGGCAGAGGTGATGCTATCAGCATGTTTCTGCTGATAGAAGACTAAACAACAGGGATTGGGCAGGAAGTGTAGGGGAAATTTTGACTTTTGACTATAACCCTGTTGGCCTGCAGGACAGATGTCATAGCTCCTGGGAGGGACAGAACAATGGCCATCCCTGAGATAGATGCTGTAATGTTCATGGGTTCAACCTTTGCTTTTTGATATTAATATTGCAGAAAATACATCCTTCACCTCTTTACACACTCTGCTGAACATAATCACCTCCAGTCCTATCCCCTATGTTCCAATGGTGCAAATTCCATATTTTTTGGTGGCAGACTAGTTTCTGTTGACTATATACACCATAATTTTTTATCCAGTCATCTTGTTATTGGACATTTTTGGCTGCCTCCATATTTTGACAGTTGTAAATAGAACATCTATGAACATAGAGGTGGGGACAGCCTTTCAGTGCCAGTACTGGGGAGACAGCATAATGGTTGTTAAGACTTTTCTGCCTGAGACTCTGAGGTCCAAGATTCAATTCCCCGCACCACCATAAGCCAGAGCTGAGAAGGTCTCTGGTCTTTCTATCTGTATCTTTCACATATATAACAAAATTATCATATCCATGTTTGTGGAATACAGATGCAGATGACTAAATCAAATGAATGTACAAAAACATTGGTAACCAGTTTCTTAGACTTTGTGAGAACTTTGTAAAACCGCTAAACCTCTAATAAAGAGTTCATAGAAAGAAAAGAAAATGCAATTCTGTTTTCAGAGAAGCAGGAAAGGGAACATAGAGCTTGTCCTGTTGTGATGGAGACCTTTCCTTAATTGTGTGACCAGAGCACATTGATTGGTCTTGAGCTTGCCTGAGAGGTTAAGATCCTCCAAGACCCTGCACTCTACCCACTGTGAACACTGGGGGAGCTTTTTCACATCTGGGATCCATGTCATGGCCAGAGCAGCAATGAGTACAGAGAGGAGGGCTGGGGGTGGGGTGGGAAGAGCTTTTGAAATGGTAAAGGAGGACAAGACCCAATAAATGTTTTCTAACTGAGAAATTAAACCTCTTAGAATTTAAAAATGACCCAGGAAACCCTTGATGCTGCAATGGAACCAAAGGCACAAAAGTGCCATCCTCTTGGGACCCTGCATTGGCTTCCAGGGCCTCCTACTCAGTCATCAGCATTATTGGGCTTTTCCTTTGTGGTTTATTCTCAAACATCTTGTATTTCCTATTGTTTTGTGATGAGATAAATAAATCTAATAGGTAAAAGACTCTGTCAGACTGCTGCACACTCTCAGTGCACGATAAGATCCATCTGTATGTCATTTTTTGTTTACACCTGTGGTTCGACCAGTCACTAGTTTGTATTTTTGCCACCAGGGTTATTGCTGGGGCTCAGAGGCTGCACATCTTTGCCATTCCTAGCGGCTTCCCCCTCCCATATATATATAGTGAGAGACATGAGAGAAGAGACATGGCAGCTACTCCTACCTTACAGGGTAACTGTACCCAGGTCTATTACATGGTAATGCATATTCTTCAGCAGGTGTGAGCCATCTCCAGGCCCCCAGCCCAGTCCCTGTCATCAGCTGTCCCCACCTGGACACCTGCTGCCTCCTGCACATGCAGCCTTGCTATGAGGCTCCATGGTGAGCAGGAAGCTAGTATGAAGAGAAAGCCATGTCTGCCCCATTTTTTTGGGGGGGTCCTCCTTGCTCCACATTTCTCCCACATTACCCAGACTCTTCCTTCTATAGACCACTACCACCACCACCCCACCCCCCAACTCTCCAAAGCAGAGACTTGGCTCTTAGGTGGATTCCAGGCATTAACCCGAGCACATTGTCACTTGACCTTTCTGTCAGTATAAACGTGTTCAGGGCAGAATCCTGGAGACCACTGAGGAAGCTGCCTTGTTCTATGATGAGTGATGTTAAAATTTCTACTGCTGCAATGCTACAACTGAACTTCATAACTGTTTTCTCCCTCTCTGTTTTCCAGGATTATCCAAGTCCCTGGGGCTTATTGAAGGTTATGGAGGGCGTGGCAAAGGGGGCCTTCCTGCTACCCTGTCCCCTGTGGAGGAAGAAAAAGCCAAGGGTCCCCATGAAAAGTATGGCTACAACTCCTACCTCAGTGAAAAAATCTCACTGGATCGCTCCATTCCAGATTATCGTCCCACCAAGTAAGTTCTGGTTTCATCACTCAGAGGTGCTTGTCTGACTCCATCATTTGTGTGTTTGGGTGGATCTGGGGCATTTTTTTTTAGTGATTTATAATCAGGGGGACCTTTTGTCTCACCATATTGACTCCCCAGTTAATCATTAAAAAATCTGATTTTCAGGGGCTAGACAGTGGTGCACCTGAGAGAGCACAGATGTTATCATGCTCAAGAACCTGGGTTCAAGCCCCAGATATCCACCTGCAGGCAGGAAGCTTTACAAGTGGTGACGCAGTGCTGCAAGTATCTCTTTCACTTCCTCTCTATTTCCCTCCCCTCTCAGTCTCTATGAAGCAGGTCTGCAGGGGAGTTGCTTCACAGGCAGCAAAGCAGGTGTGCAGGTATCTATCTTTCTCTCCCCTTCTCTGTCTTCCCTTCCTCTCTCCATTTCTCTCTGTCCTATCCAACATTGATGATGACATCAGTAACAATAATAACTACATTAAAGGCAACAAAAAGGAAATAAATAAATATTAAGAAAAATAAATTTCACAAAACTAATTGAGAATCAAATGGATCCTCAATACAGAGAATATTAGACGAGAAACAAAAGCTATGATAATGTCTTTTGCTTTATCCTCTTTCTTTCTTTCTTTCTTTCTTTCTTTCTTTCTTTCTTTCTTTTAATCATTGATAGAGTTTTACAGCTCTGGACTGTTTTCAGATAAAAAGAGTCCCAGAGGGCTGGGGAGTTAGTGTAATGGTTATACAAAAGGTTTTCATTCCTTAAGCTGTAAGGTGGTCTCTGGTTGGAATCTTAATGTTACCAAAAGCCAGAGCTGTACAGTGTTGTCATTGGTTAAAAACGAAAAGACCATGGAAATGGTTATGCAAATGGTTATGCAAATGTACTTTCATGCCTGAGGGAGACCCCAAAGTCCTAGGTTCAATCCTCCATATCACCATAAACCAGAGCTGAGTAGTGTTCCAGTCTCTCTCTCAGTCTCTCTCTCTCTTCCCCTCTCTTATTAAAGTAAGATATACTTAAAAAAGGAAGTCTTATGACTTCAAGGAGGAAAAAGAAGGAAAGATACCACAGCACCAACATTTTCTCCTGTGTGGTGAAGGCCTGATTCAAACTTGAGCTGTACGTGGCAGGTGAACTACCCAGTTGGACTGTTTTACAAGCCCTGGAGATGATGTCATTACCTAGAGACAGGGTCTAGTAAAATGCTATTGTCTTTTGAGTTTCTTTTCCATAAAAACTTGAGCATGCTTTTATCTCTTTTCCACTGAATTTTGTATCTTGAGCATTTTCCCGATCCATTAGTTATGATCATTATTTCTTTTTTTTAAAATTTTTTATTTAAGAAAGGATTAATGAACAAAAACATAAGGTAGGAGGGGTACAACTCCACACAATTCCCACCACCCAATCTCCATAATCCACCCCCTCCCATGATAGCTTTCCCATTCTCTAGCCCTCTGGGAGCATGGACCCAGGGTCGTTGAGGGTTGCAGAAGGTAGAAGGTCTGGCTTCTGTAATTGCTTCCCCGCTGAACATGGGCGTTGACTGGTCGGTCCATACTCCTAGTCTGCCTCTCTCTTTCCCTAGTAAGGTGTGTCTCTGGGGAAGCTGAGCTCCAGGACACATTGGTGGGGTCTTCAATGCAGGGAAGCCTGGCCATCATCCTGGTGTCATCTGGAACCTGGTGATTGAAAAGAGAGTTAACATACGAAGCCAAACAATTTGTTGAGCAATCATGGACCCAAAGCTTGGAATAGTGGAGAGGAAGTGTTAGGGAGGTACTCACTGCAAACTCTAGTGTACTTCTGCTTTCAGGTATATATTTTGCAGTAGTTTATGGATATGTGTACACATAAGCTCTCTCTCTCACAGAAACTGGTGTATATCTAGGTTATAGGACTTTGTTAGAAAGTGAACCACCTGAGATGAAATTAGAGTGTACTATAAAAGGAAAGGTCTCACCCGAGTAATGAAGCTGAAGGGTTGTCATTCCACATGTGAAGTCTCTGGACACAGTCTGAGGTGAAGCATGTTGAGGTGGCAATCTTGCGTTGGTTAGGTTGTGATTGGCGGATGCAATATTATTTGATATGGATTGGGAGAGGCATACGGGAAAGTGGGCCCTATCCAAGGGTTTCAGGACTGGGGGAAGTAGGGGCTCTATAGTGGAGATGTGAGGTTCCTGCTGTCTTAGGGTTCAAAAAGACAATCGATAGTTAATGTTATCATCACATTATTTGATAATTGGGTTAACTTTGAAAAGTCCTTTTGTTATGGTTTGCTGTACAGTATCCAGTATCTTGTATTTAGCTGTGCTATTGGATGCTTCTAATCTACTTGGTCTAGGCTTTTGAGAGAGTCCGCATATCAAATACACAGCCTATATATTAAAAGGATTCAGTTTGTGTTTTGAGAAACTTTGAGACATACAATTGATTTCCCCCTCTCATATTAATTAACTACTGATTTATATGTCTACATTTTGCTAGGAGTGTACATAAACTATTGTAGGGAACATCGGTCATTTTCAATTTTTCATTATTGTAAAGGTTTTGGTGAACATTTTCCCTCCCACATCTTTATGTGTATTGATTTGGTATTTATTTTCTTCTTAATTCACACAACTAAAGGTATAATCCTTTGAGTACACTGTTGGAGTATATTTTGAAGGCTCTTGATACATATTGTCACAGTTTGCTTCAGAAAGCTTATCATTTATTCTCCTGTTAGAATTCTACTAGACCTTTCCAGAACTGGAAATTATTGTTTAAAAAAGGGTGGAGGGGGAGGGGAGTATATATCATAATGGCTATGCAAGGAGACTTTCATGCCTGTGGCTCCAAAGTCTCAGGTTCAATCTTGCCTTAAGTCAGAGCTGAGCAGTGCTCTGGTAAATAAATAAATAAATAAATAAATCACTTTTCATAACTGACAGATGAGAAGATTTATCTTCGACTTATTTCAATTTTTAACTTTTGTTTGAGATTTGTACTTTTTAAAAATGATTTGTGTACATCTTGCTTGGTTCGTGAGAGATCATTCTTCTGTGCTGTCAGGTCCAAGAATCCTGTTTTCTCCTTGTAACAGGTTGGAGGGAGACTGGAAGAAGAATCAGTTGGGGGTGGTGGTGGTAGGACTCCCTATTTCCTAGGCAGGATTCTGCCTTGGCTTCTTCATTTGTTGTTAGATTTGTTGGGAATTTCCTCCTCCTACCCCCATTTATACTGTGCCCTTGATTTGAGTAGATTATTTCCTTTTTAAATGGATTTTGTACAAATCAACTAAGTATCCTGGTTACTGAGAGAAAGAGATTCAAGATAAAGAGAATTATCTTAAATGGATTTCAAATTGTAGCATTAGCTGAGGAACCTGTTAAATCTCTCTCTGCCTAATAAGCACACATTTATTCTGAGTCACTTGGAAAACACAGCACCCCTGTTGGAAGCTATTTTGTGTTCTTGGACTTCAGCTCTTGAAAACAGCTGGCTGTGTTGATTCCCTGGTGCTCCCTGATTAACCTTTCTGATTTGGACATTGGCAAATAAATAGAGTCACAGTTTTCAGGCCTGTGATGAGGAAAATGCTCCCATTGTGGAGCTTCTGGAAGTGGGTCTGTTGAAAAAGAATAAGTGAGCCCCTATCATGTGCCAGATTTTCCCACATTGGTGACAGAACATCAAAGAAGATAGAGTCCATGATTACTCATTTATTTCTTTTCTTTTTTTAAAGATTTTATTTATTTATTAGTGAGAAAGATAGGAGAAGGAAAGAACTGAAGGAAAGAACATCACTCTGGTACATGTGCTGCCAGGGATTGAACTCAGGACCTCATGCTTGAGAGTCTAGTGCCTTAGCCACTGCGCCACCTCCTGGACCTCCATTTATTTCTTTTCTCATATATATATATATATATATATATATATGTATATATTATATAATATATATTACTATTTTTGGAATATTCATGGTTTACAGTATAGCTATTGACACACAGGGTACAATTTCTCATCTTCCCATGATACTTGCCTGAAAAAGACTCTCACACCCACCCAATATAGGTCTATTTTCACCATTATGCTCCAGGACACATGGGTGGGGTCATCTGCCCAGTGAAATCTGTTTGGCATCATGGTAGCATCTGGAACCTGGTAGCTGAAAAAGAGTTAGCATATAGAGCCATACAAATTGCTGATTAATCATTAACCTAAAGGCTGGAATATTGCAGATGAAGATTTGGGGTCCTGCTTTGGAAATAGCTAGTAGGTCTATTTTAGATATATTCCAAAGGGCCCATGACTTTATTAGTTTTTGCCTGAGTCTGACATCTGATATGCAGATGGACCCAGATTATTGTCTGGGTAGATGATGTCATGGCTGGACTTTTAGATTCAAAGGTCCTGTCTGGAAATTGTATGATGAATGAAAACTAAGCAATTACACCCACATCTATAAATGTAAATATAAAGTTTCTAAATAGCTTGGGTGAAGAAAAAGTCCTCGGAGCTTTCAGAGAGAAAGCTTGAGTCAATTTTAGCTGATATTAGATTTCTCAGTGGCAACATTAATACCAGGCAACATAGAGAGAACAAACATTATCTGTTTTATAAAGATGTATCTGTTTATGAAAGACTCAGTGAAAGAGAGACACAACTCAGATCTGACATGTGTGGTTCTAGAGATGAAACCTAATGGCTCACCTCTTCCAGGCTCCACCACTGAACCACCTCCCTGGAGTCTGAATGGTTACATTTTTTACTTGATAGAACAAAGATGGGAAGGTGGGGAGGTAGAGAAGGAGAGAAAAAGAGAGACACCTGCAGCACTGCTTCACTTTGAATGGAACTTCACCTCTGCAAGGATTAGGAGTGGGAGTGGGGCTTGAACCTGGGTCCTTGCACATTATGTATTCACTCAACAAGGTACACCACCAAGTAGGATTATTTTCAGTTTAGAAGTCTGCAGTTCAAGCCTTTGGAGGGAGTCAAAACAAGCATTGAACAAACACATTGCCCTGATGTGCGGTCTTGACACTTTTACTTTCCTCAGATCATTTTCAGGACATTATTAAAAGATGTCCTCCTGCCAAAAAAAAAATAGTAGCAAAGAAGAGAAAGACAATAGGACTGGGGAGATAGAGGGCTCAAATGAAAGAGACTAAAAGCAGATGCCAGAAGGAGGAATAATATTCCAGGGCAACATTCTTTGGTGATGGCTGGGGAGCTGGCTGGAAGGTGCCTGGTGTCAGCACAAGGGCAACCAAATGGAGATTCAGGAGTTACTGCTCCAAGGTGGCAGAGGATGGAGGCATGATAGGGTGGGTGGGAGGAGAGTATTCTCATTACCTGGTGATTCTCTTGCTACATAAGGGTTAATTTTATTCTCTTTCAGAAAATTTGGGTCTTGGTTAATGATAGCCCCAGAAAAAAATATTTATGTAAAAGCAAAGCAATTATTGCAGAAAGAAAAATGGAAAGTGCATCCAGAAAACCATTGCTATTATATATATTCTGCCTTAGCTATGAACAGTCCCACAAATGTAACTTTTAATTAACCACAAATTATAGCTTAGCTATATTGAAAAGAGGAAGAAGCAAAAGACACATGTAAGGATCCTGGTTTGAGCCTCTGAACCCCATCTGCATGAGGGGTCTGCAGGTGTCTTTCTCTCCCCCTCTATCTCCCTCTCCCCTCTCAACTTATCTCTCTGTCCTATCCAGTAAAAATGAAAAATGGCCACCAGGAGCAGTGGAATTGGAGTGTAGGCACTGAGCTTCAGTGATAAACCTAGAGGCAAATAAATGTGTGTGTAAAGTGGAGGGGCTCTGAGAGTATGGATGGAGAAAGAACTGAGGACTGGGGAGACAGCATTACAATTCTGCAAATAACTGCATGTCTGAGGTTCCAGGTTCACTCTCCAGCACCACCTTAAGACAGAGCTGAGCAGTGCTCTGGGCTCTGTCTCTCTTTCTCTGTATCTTTATCTCTGTCTCTTTCATTAAGATAAATGAAAGAAATAGAGGCTGGGTGGTGGTACACCTGGTTGAGCACACACAAGTTACAATGTGCAAGGACCCGGGGGAAAGCTTTGCCAGTTGTGAAGCAGTGTTACAGGTGTCTTTCTTTCTCTCTCCCTCCCTGTCACCCTCTTCTCTCTCAATTTCTGGCTGTCTCTATCCAATAAATAAATAAAGATAATAAAAAGAAAAGTTTTAAAAATGTTTTTAAAAAGAAGGAAAGTGAAGGAGGAGAAGAAGAAGAAAGAAGGAAGGAAGGATGGATGGAAGGAAAGAAGGAAGGAAGGAAGGAAGAATGAATGAATGAAAGAAAAAGAAAGAAAAGAAAGAAAAAAGCAAGCAAGGAAGGAATAAAGAGAGAGAGAAAGAATTAGAGCACTTTGTGGAATGACACAATCACAGGGGCATTGTCAGATTAGATCATTCTGGCAAGCTCTATGGGAGGCGAATTAGAAAAATGGATTTGAGATGAATTTGAGAGATGGCATGCTGGCCAGCCATGGCTAACAGAGGCACTATTATAAATTGTACCCCACAGCAAAAGTGACTGAATTAACCTTTGTTAATTGCACATTAATCCTTGCCATCAAATGCTGGCAAGGGCTTATCCTGTTCAAGCTGCTTCTCTGATGCTAGAGCCCTGGGAATGTGTGGGCAGACAGCTGTAAGGACCAGAGTAGGTCCTTTCTTCCCTCCTTCAAGTTCAGAAGAAGTTGCCTCCAAACCGCTCTCCCATGATTAGCAGATTTATATGGGGTAATAATCCCAGGACAGCTTTATCTATAACTTCAAGTTGCTTTAATTCACTTTGTTTTATTATTATGCATCTCTTGAGAAAATTCTTTTTAAAAATATTTTTATTTGCATTTCTCTGATAATAAGCGACCTGGAGCAATTTTTCATGTGTTTGTTAGCCTTTTGGATCTCTTCTATAGTGAATGTTCTGTTCATATTCTCTTCCCATTTTTGGATGGGGTCATTTGCTCTTTTGTTGCTAAGTTTGCTGAGCTCTTTGTATATTTTGGTGATTAGTCTCTTGTCTGATGTTTGGCTTGTGAAGATCTTCTCCCATTCTGTAAAGAGTCTCCTTGTTTGTGTGATAGTTTCTTTGGATGTGCAAAAGCTTTTCAATTTGATTTAGTCCCATTGATTTGTTTCTGCTTTAGTCTCACAAGGCTAGACATGGACCTTCCATATAATCCAGTAATTCCTCTCCTAGGGATATACCCCAAGGACTCCATAACACCCAACCAAAAATATATGTGTACACCTATGCTCATAGCAGCACAATTCATAATAGATAAAACCTGGAAACAACCCAGGGGTCCAACAACAGATGAGTGGCTGAGAAAGCTGTGGTATATACACACAACGGAATACTATACAGCTATTACGAACAATGAACTCACCTTCTCTGACCCATCTTGGATGAAGCTAGAAGGAATTATGTTAAGTGAGCTAAGTCAGAAAGATAAAGATGAGTATGGGATGATCCCACTCATAAATAGAAGTTGAGAAAGAATAACAGAAAGGAAAACTAAAAGCAGGATTTGACTGAATCTGGAGTAGGGCACCAAAGTAAAAACCCTGGCATGAGGGTGAGGGTGAGGGTGGATGTTTGGCTTCCAGGGGCAGTGGGGGTGGGGGTGGGGGTGGTGGGGTGAGTGGGTGGTATGGGACATAGTCTTTTGGTGGTGGGAATGGTGTTTATGTACACTCCTATTCATTTGTAGTTATATAAATCACTAATTAATATGAGAGGGGAAAATTGATTATATGTCTCAAATTTTTAAAGCACAGATTGAGTATTTTTAATATATAGGCTGCATCTTTGATATGTTGACTCTCTTAAAAGCCTAGACCAGGGAGAACAGGAGCAACTGGTGGCACAGCTATATACAAATAATGTCAAAGGACATAAATTATGGTGATGTTGTGTATGATACAGCAAATCCTAACGGGGATTTTTCAAAGTTAACCCAATTGCCAAATAATGCGATTATAGCAATAACTATTGTCTTCTTAACCCTAAGACATCAGGAACCTCCCACTCCCTCTAGAGATCCTGTATTTCCCCCAGTCCTGGAACCTCTAGGGTGGGGCTCACTTTCCTGCATGCTTCTCTCAATTCATACCAAATAATATTGCATCCACCTATCCCAACCTAATCAACTCAACAAGTACCACCTCAGCATGCTTCGCTTCAGACTGTATCCAGAGAAGTCAGGCATGGAATGTCACACCTTCAGCCTCATTACTTGAGTGAGACCTTTCCTTTCATAGGATTCTCTAATTCCATTCCAAGCGGTTCACTTCCTAACAAAGTCCCAAAACCTAGATATAGACCAGGTCCTGTGAGATAGAGCATATGTTCACATGTATCCATAAATTAGGGAAAAAATATATACCTGAAAGCAAAAGTACACAATAGTCTTCAGTGAGTCAGTATAAAGTTCATAATGAAATAGTATCTAATTAGACTTAGATACACTCCTCAACTATTACCTATTACATTTCTCTCACCAAAGCTAACCATATCAAAGCAAGGACTGCAAAACCTGAATAAGGACAAGAAACTGGCATACTTTAATGATGACTCTTTAGTCACGATCAGGCCACCCCATCAGTTCGGGCCCTGTATGGGGAGTCCTGAGATTCCCAAACCGTCATGATGGGCCTAGACCACAAATAAATGCCTCTATCCATTGTTACTGGTCATCTCTGTCAGGAACAACAAAATAGACCCCCCTATAGGACCTTGCACTCAACGTGGATCAACAATGGTAGAGAATGTTCCATCCTCTGAAGGGAGGATGGACAACATACTCTATACTATATCTGGGGAAGATGGGTCAATATTGGGGCAGCTTGGAATGTTCCTACTCATGACCATAGAATGTGAGCTCAGATCTAGAGGGATGCAGAGGTCACATAGACTCCTAACCTGAATATGGGCCCCAGGCAAAATTAAAATCAGTGGGGTTTACAGTCAACAATATTTATACCCCTTTCCCATATTAGGGAGCTACTCTCTTTTCTGTAGAGCTTTCTGTTCCTTTTCCAGCCATGACATCATCTCCCCAGACAATAACTTGGATTCACCTGCATATCAGATTTTAGGTTCAGGAAAAAAAAAAAAAACTAGTATAGCAACAGGCCCTTTGGAATATAACTAAAATAGTCCTACTAACTATCTACAAAATGGAGGACCCCCCCAACTCTTCATCTGCACTATTCCAGCCTTTAAGTTCATGATTGGTCAAGAGTTTATTTGGCTTTGTATGTTAACTCTGTATTCAGCCACCAGGTTCCAGATGCTAGCATGATGCCTACCAGACTTTCCCGGACAGACAACCCCACCAATGTGTCCTGGAGCTCCACTTCCCCAGAGCCCCACCCTACTAGGGAAAGAGAGACAGGCTGACAATATGGATCGACCTGTCAACACCCATGTTCAGTGGGGAAGCAATTAAAGAAGCCAGACCTTCTACCTTCTGCATCCCACAATGACTTTGGGTCAATACTCCCAGAGGGTTAAAGAATAGGAAAGCTATCAAGGGATGGGATGGGATAGGGAGCTGGCAGGGGGGCAGTGTGTGGAAGTGTTCCCCTCTTATCCTATGGTTTTGTCAATGCGATATATATATATATATATATATATATATATATATATATATATATATATTGTTTGTTTTATTTGAGAGAGAGACAGAGATAGACCAGAGCTCTGCTCATCTTTGGCTTATGGTGATGCTGGGGATTGAAGTTGGGACTTTGGAGTCTCACACATTTAAGTCTTTTTGCATAACCATTATGATATCTCCCCACTCACTGGAAAATTGTTTCTCTTGTAGATTTGAATGGGTGGAGTGAAAAGAGACTGGTGGAAATCAGGGTGTGACAAGGAGAGGGGGCGGAGCAAAAAGAGAGTATGAACCAGCAGGATTAAACCAATGCCCTAGAGGCAGGGCGGTGCTTAGTTTTATGTAAATAGACCACAGCAATTAAGCAGGGGGAACTGGTGTACTGCCCAACATCTCCCCCTTTCTTTTTAACTAATGGCCACAGTATCAGGAGTGTGGGGTGAACAGAAACCTATATTGTACAGGCATTTTCAAAAGAACTGGCACAAGATACGGAGGAACAAGTAGGAGAGTAGCAAGAACCAGTGTGATGCCATGGGGAGTCCTGAGGGGGGCGTTTCCTACCTCAAAGGGCAGTGCCTAGCAGGCAAAAGGGCATTTCTTGCCTCTGGGGGCATCTATTGCCTCAAAGGGTGTTTCCTGCTTCTGTGGGCATCTCTTGCCTCTGGGGGCGTTTCATGCCTCAAAGGGCGTTTCCTGCCTCTGTGGTCATGACCTAGTAAGGAGGGGGGGGTTCCTGATTCTGGAGACAAAGCCTGCAGGTGAGGGGGCATGGCCTATAAAGTACCAAGGCTCTGGCTGCAAAGTCCATGCACTGCTGCGGTCAGTCTTTGAGAAACCCAGCAGCATAAAGGGAAACTGCTGTAAAGTTGTGTAAAGTGTTTAAGAGGTGTACCAGTAAGTCCTATAGAAGTGTCATTCCAAAGCAGATGACCACAGAAGAAATGCCAGGGGATGAAATGCTGCACATCTGTCTCGATGGGGAAGGTCAGCCACCGGAATTCCGCTTTTCTTTAGAGAGTGAGCTTTGGGGTCTGTGAATCAGTTTCTTCAGGTCGTGCAAGGTCATATCATTGGTTTCAGGGGGGGCTGCTGTAGTTGTGCCATCTTGTGGGTGATGTCAGAGAACAGGGGTCCAAATGAATTTCCAGGGATTTCATTAGAGCAGATGCTTTTTCATGTGAAGACTTGACAGCTGTAATTCACTTACTTGTCAAACAAAACTTGTAGCAGATTAGAAGTTTACTATAATTGATAACTCCATTGTAATTGGAAGTCCTTTCTATTATGATTTTAAGGTTGTTTAAACAGTTTAAACTCAATAAAATGTGCAAAGGTAAACAGAAGAACCATGGTTAGAAGCCTCAGGCATGAGAATCATTAACATAACCGTTGCTTTATCTACTCCGCCGATAACTCATATAGTTTTCAGGATTAAATGTTTCAGATTTATACCAAGATGTAAAAAAAAAAAAATCAAAAGAAGAAAAAAACAATTTTTTGGATTGTTTCTGGATGTCTCTAAAAATCATGGCTGTGTCCAGCATTTTTTAAGTCAATTAGATTTCAGAATACTCAGCAAAATGGGTCATACAAAAATTCAATCATTCAAATCACTTTCTTATGAAATGCAACTGAAAATATTCGGAGAGAACACTGAGGGGGGAATCGAGATAAAAGCAGTAGGCAGTTTTTGCTTCTTTCACCTTGAACCAGATTATCCAAATCTCACCATGTAGCATCATGAGTCCCTGGAGGGTATCCTAGTCCAAAAAGAATTTAGGTGCTTCTTACAGTTCCTGCTGGATTGCTGCAGGCACCCATTTTTAAAAACGTCTTCCCATTGAAGAAATAATCAAATCAGGAGGGTAGAACTAACCATGTGTCTCCATTATTGGGGACTGCTAGGGTACTAGAGAATGCTCTTCAAGTTAGAGTAGTCCTTCTCCACAGGAAACATGGAAGAAGAAGTCCAGAAAGTCCCAGGGGAAATCTCCATGCATCTTCCAAGCTCTATGATCACGGTCATAAGAATCCAAAGTGTGGCCCGGAGCAAAATGTAGTCCTTCTCCTCGGGAAACATGGGAGAGGGAATACAGAAAGTCTAAGGAGAAATCTCTGTGCATCTTCCAAGCTCTATGATCACAGTCATAAGGAACCAGAGTTCCTGGTCAGGGAACCAAAGTGTGGCCCAGAGCAAAATGTTCCAGAGACATAGAAACTGTCTCATGAAGAAGGAGTAGAGGCTTTGGGAAACCTCTTTATAAGTAGAAGGGCAGCCCATAGTGGATAGGTAGCCAAGTTTACTTATCTGGGGGATGGGCAGGTTAGGTCCCACATTGGTTGGGCGCCATATGCCAGTCCCTGTTCGGGCACCATTATGCCTTGCTAGCTTCACAGGTGGGAGAGAGAGACAACCAGGGACTCATGGCTGAGTGGTACACAGTTCAGTCTTTATTCCTGTGGAATGCAGCGTGATCTAAGCTATCTCTAATCACAATCCTATCCTTATATATACTCTCGCCAAGTAGGGTGGAAACAGGATGTGACATAGACAGGGTGGAGTGAAAAGAGACTGGTGGAAATCAGGGTGTGACAAGGAGAGGGGGTGGAGCAAAAAGAGAGTATGAACTAGTGGGATTAAACCAATGTCCTGGAGGCAGGATGGTGCTTAGTTTTATGTAAATAGACCACAGCAATTAAGCAGGGGGAACTGGCTTACTGGCTTACTGCCCAACAAGTTTGTTGTGCAGGCACCAAGTCCCAGTGATAACCCTAGTGTCAAAACACACACACACATACACACACACACACACACACACACACACACACACACACACTCACACACACACTCACACTCTTCACTTGTCCAGAGGGAAAAGGGTACATATTTTGATTATTTAAGAGAATTAAGTAAGGATGTGAAAGACAATGACACGATGGTTTTGTGCATATTTGGAATAAAGAGAATTGAAACTAATGAACCTGCAAAAAAAAAAAAAAAGTAGTCAAGCTGTGTTTTAAGACTTTATGTAAGGTCTGGCAAAATAGCTCATTTGGATAGTGTGCTGCTCTGTATGACCCAGGTTCAAGCCTAGCCCCACCTCATGGAAGGAAGCTTTGGTGCTATGGTCTCTTTCATTCTTTTTGCCTCTTTGCTTCTATCTAAAACAAACAACAACAACAAACTCTTTTAGAAATATAGTTGCTGGGGATGTAGGAAATAGGAGAGGCATAGAACTTTGGTGTAATCTTACAATCTTGTAAACCATATTAAACCACTCACACTTAATTTTAACTTAGCTTTGCTGTCAGAGTTATTCCTTCCTTTCTAAAAGAGGAGGGGGGAGAGAACACAAAGACACATGCAACTCTGCCACTTTGGAAACTTCCTGAATCTTCCAGATTGGGGCTGGGGGCTTGAACCCAGGTGCTCACACAGGGTAACACAAGGTAACATGTACTCTACTGGGTGTGCCACCACCTGATCCCTTCATGAGTACTTTATTTATTTGTTCATTCCCTTTTGTTGCCCTTGTTTTCTTGAGTAGTTATTATTGTTGTTGTTATTGATGTCGTTGCTGTTGGATATGACAGAGAGCAGTGGAGAGAGGAGGGGAAGACAGAGCAGGAGAAAATATTAGACACCTGCAGAGCTGCTTCACCACCTGTGAAGCGACTCCCCTTCAGGTAGGGAGCCAGGAGCTCGAACCCGGATCCTTACGTCAGTTCTTGTGCTTCACACCTGTTGTCAGTGTTCAGGGCGCCAGTATGCCAGGCTAGCTTCGCAGTGGTAGACAGATGATCAGGGACACAAGGCTGAGCGGAGAAGCTGTATTTCTTTATTCACGAGCCAACTATTCCAAAAACTAATCTAATCTAATCACCACACAATTTTGTCCTCCATCTTTCTCCTCTGGCGGCAGCGTTAGGAACCCAGAAAGTATGTAGGATAGGGGGCGGGGAGAAGGAAAAACTGCGAAACTAGCAAGGGCTAAACCAAATCTCCTGGAGGCAGGGGGAGTGAGACCAAACCAATGTAACAGAATAACCATGTAAATAGACCACAACGTCAAGCAATGTAACAGAAGGGATCCCAGAAGCAGAACTAGAAGCATACCAACACACACCATGTGCGCTTAACCCTCTGGCTACTGCCCAACTCCCTACTTTTTTTTTAAAGACCCACCTCACACTTTTGCTCCCCCTTGAATAGGGTTACTGCAGTTGGGCTTACAGTTGTTGAAATCAGTTCTCTGACTATAGAGATCTCTCACAGTTTGGTTTCTCAGATGGAGCAAAAGGTCAAGGATTGTATGTTAGACTTTTCCTTTTAATGGGCATAGACACAGAGGGGCAGCTGGCCCAGAAATACCTGCTGGTTGAAGTAATAAATTGGTGCATGCTTGGGAGTGTCTTAGAAGCACTCCATTCCATAATTATTCCCTTTTATCGACTGCCTTTTATGCTTTTGTCACTGTGCTGCATGCTTTATTTATCTGGCTTAAATTTAACAGCTCTCTAAAGAAGCTGTTCACCATCTCTGTTTTATAAATTAGGAAGGAGGGCTTGGAGAGGGCAAGCAACTTAGTTGAGATCACACAGCTAGTAACTTCTGGAACCCAGAGACAGATCCAGCTGTGAGCATGTCTGCAAGGCCTCTGTATTCCCTGCATTCCACCCCTCTGTCCTGCCTGCCTCTATGGAGCTACCTTGGTCCTTGGAGCTTGCCCATGGGGGTGGAGTTGAACCTTCTCCACTCTAACATCACCAGATAGAAAAGAAACTCTTCTTTTATTAGGGCATGGGATGTTTAATATTTAATGGTGTATAGTACAGTTATTGACACATGGGTACAGTTTCTCATTTCTCCATGGAAGGTGTCTGCAAAGTACTCTTACCCCTATCTTAGGCCCCTTTTCCACCATCATGCACCAGGAACCCAAATTTTCCCACCCCCACCTCCAAACTAGTTCAACTTTT
The DNA here is from genome assembly GCF_950295315.1 of Erinaceus europaeus. Lineage (NCBI taxonomy): Eukaryota > Metazoa > Chordata > Mammalia > Eulipotyphla > Erinaceidae > Erinaceus > Erinaceus europaeus. The sequence goes on from NC_080176.1 coordinate 32,440,784, forward strand.
ATTTTGTGTTTTACCTGCCTGTCCTTTTTTTTTTTTTTTAGAGAGAGAGTTTTATTTTAAAAATTATTAATTTATTAGAGAAATCAAGAGGGAAGGGGGAGATAGGGAGGGAGAAAGAGACACCCACAGAACTGCTTCACCACTCAAAAAACTTTACCCTTGTAGGTGGAGACTGGGGGATTAGACCTGGGTCCATGTGCATTGTAACATGTGCACTGAACTGGAGGTGCCTGCCCCCCCATTCTACCTTCTTGAGATCCACCTATGAATGAGATCATGCCACATTCATTTTCTTTTTGGCTTATTTCACTTAACATGACTACTTCAAGTTCCATCCAAGATGAGGTGAAGGGGATGACTTCTTAATTCTTAACAGCTGAGTATTATTTCATTGTGTGTGTGTATGCAAAATACTTTCATTTTTAAAAACTTTTTTATTAGTGATTTAATAATGAGTAACAAGGTTGTAAGCCAACAGAGGTACAATTCCATACAGTTCCCACCACCAGAGTTCTGTGTCCTGTCCCCTCTATTGGAAGCTTCCCTTTTCTTTATCCCACTGGGAGTATGGGCCAAAATTCTTTTTTTTTTCTTAGTGATTTAATAATGATCAATAAGATTGTGGGATTAGTCGGGTGGTAGCGCAGCAGGTTAAGCGCGGGTGGCACAAAGTGCAAGACTGGCATAAGAATTCCAATTCGAGCCCCTGGCCTGCCACCTGTACTGCAGGGAAGTCGCTTCACAGGTGGTGAGGCAGGTCTTCAGGTGTCTATCTTTCTCTCCCCCTCTCTATCTTCCCCTCCTCTCTCCATTTCTCTCTGTCCTATCCAACAATGATGACATCAATAGCAACAACAATAATAACTACAACAATAAAGCAACAAGGACAACAAAAGGGAATAAATAAATATTAAGATTGTGGGATTAGAAGGGTACAATTCCATATAATTCTCACCACCAGTGTTGCATATCCCATCCTTTGCATTGGAAGCTTTCCTATTACTTATCCCTCTGGGAGTATGGACTGAAGATCTCTATGGGATGCAGAAGGCAGAAGGTCTGTCTTCTGTAATTACTTCTCTGATGGACATGGGCATTGACAGGTCAATCCATACTCCTAGCCTATTTCTGTCTTTGCCTCATGGGACAGGAGGTGGGGTTCCAGGACATACTGGTGAGGTTGTCTGCCCAGGGAAGTCATGGTAGCATCTGTAACTTGGTGGCTGAAAAAGCACTAAGATATACAGCGGAGCAAATTGTTTAATAACCAGGAACCTAAGAATATAGCAGGTGAGATTTTTAGTCTTCATGAAGTCTATTTTAGGTATATTCCAAGGGGCCCATAACTTTACTAATTTTGCCTAAGCCAGACAGCTAAACATGCAGGTGGGCTGAAAGAATTGTCTGGGAAGATGGTGTAAGAGTTGGGAATAGGGTTAGAAAGCTGGGTCAGGGAAGAGAGTAGCACCCAAATATGAGAAAAGGATATAAATACCTTTAGCTGTAAACCCCACTGATCTGACCTAGGGCCCAGGTCTACTCATATTTAGCACAGGAGCCTGTAAAACCTCTGTATCCCTATTGGTTTGAACTTGCATTCCATGGCCATAGCTGGGAACATTCTAAGCTGCACTCATTTCAGGACCAGTCTACCTAGAGTGGCAGAGTATGTTGACCCAGCATCCCTTTGAAGAGTGGGGCAATTTCTACCACTGCTATTCTACATTGAAGACAATGTCCTGTAGAGGCCCACAAGAGGGTTTATGATGTTGTTCCTGATGGAGATGACCAGTGATAGTGAAGAGAGGGATCTGTTAGAGGTCTAGGCTCATCATATCTGTGTGGAAATTCCAAGATTCCCTGACTAGGGCCTCAGGTGATAGGGTGGCCTGTTAGTGACCCAAAGAGCCATCATTCAAGTATGCCAATCTCTTGCCCTTATCCAGCTTTTGTAGTCCTTACTTTATCTGACAGGGCTAGGCTTAGAGTGATTGAGGGAAGTGAAATAGGAAGTAGGTAAGGAGGGTATCTATGTCTAAGTAGAAAATATTTGATTAAGGGAGTCAGGCAGTAGTGCAGCGGGTTAAGCTCATGTGACACAAAGCGCAAGGACTAGCGTGAGGATCCTGGTTCAAGTCCCTGACTCCCCACCTGCAGGGAAGTCGCTTCATAAGTGGTGCAGCAGGTCTGCAGGTGTTTCTTTCTTTCCCTATCTCTGTTTTCCCCTCCTCTCTCCATTTCTGTCTGTCCTATCTAACAAGGACAATATCAATAACAATAACCACCACCACAACAAAAATAACAAGGGCAACAAAAGGGAAAATAAATAAATATAAAAAATTTTAAAAAAAGATAATATGGGAGTCGGGCTGTAGCGCAGCGGGTTAAGCGCAGGTGGCACAAAGCACAGGGAACTGTGTAAGGATCCGGGTGTGAGCCTGGCTCCCCACCTACAGGGGAGTCACTTCACAGGCGGTCTTTCTCTCCCCCTCTCTGTCTCCCCTCCTCTCTCCATTTCTCTCTGTCCTATCCAACAACAACAACATCAATAAAAACAACAATAAAACAACAAGGGTAACAAAAGGGAATAAATAAATAAAATTAAAAAATATTTGGTTAAATACTTTTTGGTGTCTATTTTAGTTTAGGCTTTATTTTTTTCCTCCAGGGTTATTACTGAGACTCTGTGCCTGCACTACAAATCCACTGCTTCTGGAATCCGTTTCCTCCCCATTTTTGTTGCCCTTGTTGTTATTGTTGTTGTTGTTGCTGTTGTTGTTGACGGATAGGGCAGAAAGAAATCGAGTGAGGAGGGGACGATAAGAAAGGGGGAGAAAGACCTGCAGACCTGATTCATCGCCTGTGAAGATACCCCTCTACAGGTGGGGTTTCGGGGGCTCCAACCAGGATACTTTCACCGGTCTTTGCACTTCTCACCATGTGTACTTAACCCAGTGCAGTACTGCCCAGCCCCCCTTTTTTCAGTTCTTTCTACTTGCTTGCTGCACTTATTGAATCACTGCAGACTGTTGAACACATTTACTTTAAGGCATATATTTTTCTCTAACTTATGGATACATGTGTACATGTGCCCTATCTCATAGGCCCTGGGCCAGAATTATTTATGGGGTGCAGAAGGTTGAAGGTCTGGCTTCTGTAATTGCCTCTCTGCTGAACATGGATGTTGGCAGGTTGATCCCTACCCCCAGCTTATTTCTATCTTTCCCTAGTCAGGTAGGACTCTGGAGAAGTGAGACTTCAGGACACATTGGTGAGGTCATCTGCCCAGGGAATCAGAATAGCATCATAGTAGCAACTTGGTGGCTGAAAAATAGTAAGATATAAAACAGGACAAATTATTTGATAAACAGGAACCCAAATATACCACAACTTTCTTATCCACTAATCTGTCATTGGACATCTGGGTTATTTTAAAATTTGGGTCACTGCAAATTGTGCTGCTATGAACACAAATCTCTTTGGGTGGACATGTTTATTTGCTTTGGATAAATCCCCAGGGGAGTAATTGCTGGGTAGGTCCATTCTTAACAGTCTAAGAAGTCTCCAAACTTCAGAAAAGAAATTCAGAGTCTTATAAATAAGACAGCACAGTCTTCTCTTAGTCCCTTCCACCTTTAACAATATCCACCACTATTAGGACTATATCTTGAATTTGATGAGTGGTTGCTTATTAAGACTTCCAAGTATGTAATATGTAGTATAATGTACTTGAAACTTTAAGGGAAAATAGTAGAAAGCTATGATGTCTGAGATATGCCTTACTGTAGAGTTGATTCAACCTAGAGGCACACCGAAGTGGGATCTCCTTGCTTGAGCTACAGTACATGCAGGTTGGGGCACCTTCCCTCACAGAGTTCAGGGGGGATCATCCCTTAAGTGGTTGTGGGTAAACATGTTGGTTCCCTCTACTTTCAGAGCACATGTGTGTCACTTAGAAATCTTGGTGAGCAAAGTTCTAATTGAGGCTGAGAGCATGGGAGCATGGACTTGGGAATAAGTCTCTGTTCTCATGCCTCTTATGGGCCTGTCACCTTGAGCAGTTATTTAACTTTCCAGTGCCTTAGTTTTCCCTCATATAAATGGTGATGTAATGATAATCTATTGAATATTTCATAGAACCTTTGTGGGGAGTTAATTGATAGATATATCTGGATATAGTTGAGGTTATCTGATTAATGAATGTTAGTTGATTATTTTTCTTCCTTAAATATTTGTTGATTTATTATTTAAAGACAGATTGATAGAATGGCACTCTGGCACATGGTGCCAGGGACTGAATTTGACACCCCATATAGCTCTACCCAATGTGTCACCTCCCTGGCCACAAACTGTGATTATTTCTCAAAGACCTTTCATCAAACATACCCCTTACCTTTGCCTGGAATGACAGAACCTTCTGAAAACTTTCTGTCTGAACACTGGGGTACATCACTATCTCGTGAGAGACTCAGATATGTGCTAGTAAGTGTGCCCTTATCACCAAATTGGCTCAGAACCCCCTGACCAGACCTGGGGGGAATAGCTGGTGCAGTGGATGCCTGAAAGGTCCACTCACTGCCCAAGCCTCTCGGGGGGCCCAACTGGAAGGCTTAGGTTGGGGTTCACAATAGAAGCATCACAAGCATGGTCCAGGTGCTCTGGGTACTTTTGGGGGAGGGAGTATGTGTGGAAATTTTTGTCACTGTGGCACAAAATGAACCATTTTTGCATCTCCTTTGATCAGATAACCACTGCTACCACCCATATAGATGTGCAGATGCATATACTTTAATGCTGGCTAGAGGAGATAGCAGAATGGTCATGCAAGAAGACTCTCATGTCTGAGGCTGTAAAATCTCAGGTTTAGCCCTGCACCACCAAAAGTCAGAGCTGAGCAGTGTGCTGGTAAAAATAAATAAATAATTAAAAAATAGTGTAATACTGAGCCATACTTTATCATTGATTGAAATAACACATCCCATGTACATGTCAAGTTGTTATAATATTAATATTATTATTATTATTATTATTATTATTATTAGTGATCTAGAAAGTGGTGCAGTGGGTAAAGCAGTGGACTTGTAAGCATGAAGCCATGAATTCCATCCCGGAAGTGCATATGCCAGAGTAATTTGCTGACCTATCTCTCATGTGAAATGCATAAAATAAATCTTAGTAAATATTTTCTCATGACAATGTCTGGTTATTAGAAGGCACTTATTTCTTTGCTACTGGTGTTATTACTGTGGTTATTGTACGGTGCCTGCATGACTACTGTTTCTGCTGCCATTTATTTATTTAATTTTCTTTTTAAAAACTATTTATATATTCCCTTTTGTTGCCCTTGTTGTTTTATTGTTGTTGTTGTTGTTGGATAGGACAGAGAGAAATGGAGAGGAGGGAAAGACAGAAAAGGGGAGAGAAAGATAGACACCTGCAGACCTGCTTCACTGCCTGTGTAACGACTCCCCTGCAGTGCATGTGGGAAGCCAGGGGCTTGAACCAGGATCCTTACGCCAGTCCTTGCACTTTGCCTGATCTGTGCTTACCCGCTGTGCTACCACTCGACTCCCTATTTATTTACTTTTCAGTCCTCTAGATAGAGAGATAGAGACAAAGAAAAGCATAGAGATAGAGAGATAGGAAGAGAAAGGAGGGACACCTGCAGTGTTGCTCTATTATTCTTGAAGCTTAACTCCCTGCAGGTAGTGGTGGGGGATTTGAATCTGGGTCTTTGTCTGTGGTGACACTGAGCTCAACCAGGTGAGCCACTACCCTGCTCCTTAAAAGACACATTTTAGGGGTCCAGGAGATGACTTACCAAGTTGAGTACCTGTTTTCATGCCTGAGGCTCTGGGTTCTATTCCTGGACTATAAGAACAAAAATGGATGCTAGAGTGTATTTTAGTCGCTCTCCCCTTCTTTTCCTTCACCTCTCCTTCCCTTCCCTTCCCTTCCCTTCCCTTCCCTTCCCTTCCCTTCCCTTCCCTTCCCTTCCCTTCCCTTCCCTTCCCTTCCCTTCCCTTCCCTTCCCTTCTCTTCCCTTCCCTTCCCTCCCCTCCCATCCCCTCCCATCCCCTCTCCTCCTCTTTTCTCCCCTCCCCTCCTTCCCCTCTTCTCCTCTCCCTCACTTCCTACCCCTCTCCCTTCGCTTTTCCCTCTTTCTCAATGTGAGAATTCTGGAGCTTGTTTTAAAAATATAGGCTGCTGGACCTAATAGAATCCCTGCTCTCAAGTCTAGGTCACAAAGTGAATTAATTTGTGCTCAGAAGGTCAGAAATGCAAATGGACAAGCACTGTTCTGCCATGGCCTCATCAACCTGCTGGACATCTTTTTTTCTCAGTGACTTTCTGTGAAGTTTCTCCAGTGTGGAACATGGCTGGGTCTCAGAAGCCAATGACAGATAGGAGGTGTCTAGGTGGGGGCAGGAGGAGCATCTAGGAGAGGGTAAGCAGGTGCTATCTCAACCCTAGATTGTGCTGGGGTCTGCACAGCAAAAGAAAGCTCTCTCACCTGGCTAAGTGCACACATTACAGTGTGCAAAGATGCAGGTTCAAGCCTTTGGATTCCCACCTGCAGGGAGAAAGCTTCACAAGTGGTGTAACAGGGCTGCAGGTACTCTGTCTCTCTCCCTCTCTATCTCACCCTTCCCTCTCAATTTCTCTGTCTCTCTCCAATAATAAGTAGAAATTATTTTAAAAAGAAAAAGAAAAAAGAAAGCCTTCTGTTGCCTCAATCTGTTGTGCCTATCCTAATAACCCAACCTATTACAGTCAGAGGCAAATGGCTCAATTTTAACCACCATTTCCTGCCTTTTGTGAATGGAAGATGGGAATCTTGGACTTAATGTGATGATTCAAGAAGGAGTTTGAAGTGGTCTTTCAGTAAAAGCATTTGTGAACTGTGAACATGAGACACTGAGGTCCCAGCAGAGGCCTCAGCCCTGTCTGCTGGGAAACATCTAGTCTACCTCCAGGGACCCAGACTAGGCCTACCCTGGAGGGGGGGTCTCCCCCACTAGCCAAAAGTAAAATATATTTTGAAGGTTGTTTTTTGAGCATTGGAATGCAATTGCTGTTAATTTATGTATGGGGTAAAAGAGCATTCCCAGCCCAAATTATACCAAATAAGAACACTCTGCTTTTGACTAGTGGGGGAAAACCTGTAACTAAGGTTCTGAACTAAGGTTCGAGTCCTTGGCTAGCACATGGGAAAGGAGTGGTGAAGTGGTGCTGCTGTGATGTCTCTCCTTTTCTCTTTCTCTCTCTACCTCATTGTCTCTCACCTTCTGTCTGGGGAAAAAAGTCAATAGGGTCCCAGTGAAGCCCTGGCAGTAAAATAAAATAATTAATAATATCAATAAATAAGCTAGAGTCTCTGAATGTGGGACTCATGTATTAATTTTTCCACAATTTCCCCAGGTAGATTCCAGTAATGTTCAGTATTGAAAACCAGCATTTCTATCAAGTTTGGGAGTGTGGGCTCTGCCTTTAATCATCATGGTTGCTGGTTAAGAAAGCATCAGGTGGGAGGAATAGTGGGGGTGGGGGCTGGAGGTAGTGCACTGGGTAAAATGCACATATTATTATGTTTAAGGACCTGGGTTCAATCTTTGGGTTCCCACCTGCAGAGGGGAAGCTTTACAAGTGGTTGGTTAAATAGTGTTTTATGTGTCTCTCTTTCTCTCTCCCTCTTGCTCTCTCCCCTTTCTCAATCTCTGTCTCTATAAAAAGGAAAAAAATGGCTGCCAACAGTGGTAGATTCGATGTGCAGGCAGCGAATCACAGCAACAACCCTGTTGGTAAAGTCATCCTTATCATCGTAGAGTTTAGCAGGCAGAGGGACAGATATACAAGCAGGAGGTGTCTGGAGTTCAATCCCCAGTACCCCATGCAAGAATGACATTCTAGTTCTCTCTCCCTCTTTTATAAATAAATAAATCTTTTTTTTTTTTTTTTAAGTCTTACCCTGTTGGGACTATGTGTAAACTTGATAGAGCTTAGGGAGAACTCCCCCATCCTTGGATGGAGGGCTGAGAAGATACCCTCTTGGTTAGTCTCTCTCAACCGAGGTGAGTAAAAGGGGGGAAACTCAAGACTTAGTTCTTTCCTTCTTGACTCTCAGGTCCACAGGAACCCCAATACTTCCCTCCATTAACTGCAGGCCACATGGCCACCTACTTTAAGATTCACTTACTCAAAGTTCACAGAGGAGAACACACCTTATCACACACTCCTAGCAGTGCCCTTTGATGTCCTCAATTTGCATCAAATCTTGCTTATCTTCTCTCTATCTTGCCTTAACTGGTTCAGCCCCTCTTCTCCCCTCAAACGCCTTTGGGTAATTAAATGACTGCATCAGGAGACTAATTATCTTTTTTTTTTAATATTTATTTTATTTATTTATTCCCTTTTGTTGCCCTTGTTGTTGTTTTTTATTGTTGTAGTTATTGTTGTTGTCGTTGTTGGATAGGACAGAGAGAAATGGAGAGAGGAGGGGAAGACAGAGAGGAGGAGAGAAAGATAGACACCTGCAGACCTGCTTCACCGCCTGTGAAGCGACTCCCCTGCAGGTGGGGAGCCGGGGTTCGAACCGGGATCCTTATGCCGGTCCTTGTGCTTTGCGCCACCTGCGCTTAACCCGCTGTGCTACAGCCCGACTCCCAGGAGATTAATTATCTTGACAAGAATCTGCATCGATTCTTGTCATACCAGCCCCTTCCATAGGGGCAAGACGACCTTTAAGAAACCTGTAATTTCTGAATAATGTTCTTTGTTTGGTTTTCTACTTAAACCTTGCCCACCTGCTAATAAACGAGACCTGAGACCTGAGACTTGAGATCTGAGGTCTGAGTACGCTGCAGGTCTCCCCGGTGTCTTTTACTTCGTGTTGTCCCCTGTCGTGAGCGAGAAAGAACCGGTCCGTTACCTTTCCCCTGGAGATCACCCTGCCAGAGACCCTGACATTACCCCTGCTGCAAGGGTGGTAGGCCTGAACAATCTCCTGAGAAGTCCTTCTTTTAAAACATTAAAGCCTCTTGGGGCCCCACAGTTCTTTGAAGTTCTGCTTACATGGATGGAGGCAGATGATAGAGAAATGGAGGTCAGGACAGAGTAGGGGGTCCCAGGTGTGGGGAATTTCTTGTCCTTTGTTGGCTTCCCTTGAGTCACTCCCCCATCCCATCCCACGTGCTACTCATGCCATATTCTGAACTGCACCATCTCTTTAATAATGGGGCATGAGCCCAAACCAGCCTCAGTAAGTTACTCTCCTTTTAGAATTTCATCAGCCCCTGTGGAATGGCTGAAACTCTCTGAAGTTGCAAATGTGCAGATTTCGGGAGCGACCTCCTCAAAGATGTGCAGGTAGACTTTTCCCAAGATGTCCAGGGTGGGCTTTTAAAAAAATATTTATTAGGGAGTTGGGCGGTAGTGCAGCGGGTTAAGCGCATGTGGCGCAAAGCATAAGGATCCCTGTTCGAGCCCCGGCTTCCCACCTGCAGGGGAGTTGCTTCACAAGCCATGAAGCAGGTCTACAGGTGTCTATCTTTCTCTCCTCCTCTCTGTCTCCCCACCTGCCGTGCTGGCATTGTGGGCGACAACCAGGGAGAGACGACCAGGGACTCATGGCTGAGCTGAGAATGCAGTTCAATCTTTATTCAGGAGCGGGGATGTAGTTCAAAAAACTAATCTCTTCTAATTACAACGCAGTTCTGTCTCTGTCCTGCATCTTTCTCCTCCTGCAGAAGAGTCAGGAACCAAGGAAGTACATACAGGAGGCGAAGAGAAGGAAAAAAACGGGAACCAGCGAAGACTAAACCAAATGTCCTGGAAGCAGGGGGGTGGGGGGGTGGGGAAGACCAAACCAATGTCCCAGAGGCAGGGGGTGCCCAGCCAACAGTGGACATGCAAACAGAACACAGCGCAAGCAACAAAAGTGAACCCAATATGATGATAAAAACAGAAGGTCTCACAAGCAGAATCCAGAAGCATACCAACACCCACCTCTCTTTATTTCTCTCTGTCCTATTCAACAACAATGACATCAATAACAACAATAATAATAACTACAACAATAAAACAACAAGGGCAACAAAAGGGAATAAACAAGTATTTAAAAAGTTTTTAAAATTGTTTATTTACTTATTTGTCCTTTTGTTGTCTTTGTTGTTTTATTGTTGTTGTGGTTATTATTATTATTGATGTCATTGTTGTTGGATAGGACAGAGAGAAATAAAGAGAGGTGGGGAAGACAGAGAGGAGGAGAGAAAGATAGACACCTGCAGACCTGCTTCACCACTTGTAAGATCACCCCAGGGTGGGTTTTTAAAAAATATTACAACCTTTGAAATAGAAAGATTTTACTTTTGGGTGGTGTCACTCTGGTACATGGAGTCAAGGTCAATGCAGGACCTACAAGCCTCAAGAGAAGTTGTCACCATAGCCTCAAAGCATGCAGATCTCCTAGCTGGAGTGACATTTTTAGAAATCACCTCTTCATTTTTAATTTGATAGGAACCAGACACAGTGAGAGAGAAGAGAAGGCATAGAGGAAAAGAGATACCTGCAGCACTGCTTCACCACTTGTGAAGATTCTCCCCTGCAGGTGGGGGATGGAGACTTGAACCTGGATTCTTGTGCATGGAAACCTGGGTACTCAACAGGTGTGCCACCTCCCAGCCCCTTAGAAATAACATTTTATTGGGGGTAACCCATCATCTTAAAATAGCAAAGATATTTAGAGGCAAGACTTGTTACATGAAGTTATTTCCTTTTAATCATATGAGACCCATTCCTCTCTTTTTCTTAAATATTTATTTATTATGGGGGAGGGGCATAGAGGATCACTCTGGCACTTGGATACTGGGCATAGAACTCAGGACCT